>NC_092866.1:62737780-62788582 GCF_032062135.1 Pyxicephalus adspersus | reverse complement strand
AGTTACCCACCGTACCACCCGAATGGGAGATTCTTTCAGGCGCAGGTATAGGGGGGTGTCTTATTTGCGGGGGGGGGTGCTTTATTTTATTGTTTTGGGCAAAATCGGGGGGTGCCTTATTGATGGGGATGGCTTATCATCGGGAAACACGGTACTATACAGTTACATTATGTTTAAATATTTTTTTTTATTTAAACAGATTTTTGTGTTTTGTTATTTAAAGTTTATTATTAAATTTATTAAATATCAGTGAGTTATGCCTAAGAATTACAGCTAGATAGACCGCTAAGGAGGTTAGCAAATGTTTTCAATCTTGCACCAGATCCATTTCAGGTTTGCTGGATTACTCAGGATCACTGCTGAAAGTGTATACTCTCCAGCCATGGAGAGGTTTCATAAATCAGGCCCATTAACTCAGTCTTTCACACCTCAAGAGAGCCTTGCACTGACTAGATATGTGATCATGGATTTGTCAACAAAACATAAACTTTAGATTTTGTTTGGATGAACAATTATCACAGCTAGACTTGATCACTTAGCACCTCAAAATCATAATGGAATGTCACTTGGGTATGTCATTGGCCTGTTCTTAAATGAAAGATTATGGGAGGATGGTTTGATAGCCATTCCTTTGGACAACATTTGGCATCTGTAGGGCCATAAGTATACAGGACAAAATAACTGCATGTCTGCAGATTTGTATACTTGTGTCTGCTGTATATCAGCTCCTTACATGTTTTTCCCATAGCCAAACACATCATATTTTCAGAAACCACATGTGAGATGTATTTTTTTTTTATCACAAAGTATAACATTTTGTTTGCCAAGTGAAGCATAGAAAAGGAATGTGTGTGATTGTTCAGAAAGTAAAGTATACATGATTATTTATTTTTTATTGGTGACACGTAAACCCTTATTTCCGCATAGTCAGTGATAAAATATGCCTCTCCTGCAATTGTACACCCCCTATACCTTTGTATGTGTTTCCAGCAGTTCCACACAAAATACAAAATTGGGAGCTGTATATGGCCTCTTCTTCTGTTCAGTGTTTCATTTGTGCTGTAGCGGGGCCCATGCCTCAGTGTGGCTTTTGCTGGCTGCTAATGCTATTAAAAGTGTAAACTACACCATTTTTGTACCATTTTGCTCTGTTTGAATTTATATCATGGACTGCAGAATGATTACCCTTTCTGGTATAAAAATCTAAGAGTAGAACTGGTTTATTAGTTTAGCAAAAGTCACTGGGCAGAGCTGGCACCACTCAATCCTCAGCACAAGATGAGTTAGAGCCCTGAGTTTCTACAATAAATTAGGATAACTTTATGTATTGGGATCACTCAAAAAATAAAGTAATTTCCACCAGAAATGTACTGGCAATGGTTTCTATATACTAGATTTATTTTGTTGTTTGTGTTAGAAAGATATAGTTTCTATGGTAGAGTTTATTGAACTAATTTAGGATAAACCTCTGTTTGTATAATCCCGCCACCATGTAGCAGCTGTGTTTGCTAGCTCTCAGACACACATTCAATTGCTTTCTTGGTTATAAAATCACGAAAACTAAAACATAGTTTGTTAGCATATAGAATAGCCAAAGCCCCCTTTTTTCAGCTCAGTATTGCTTTTCCCACAAGACTGGTATAGCAGTTAAGCAGCTCCTGATGACAGAAAAGGCTTTTATCTGCCCTACTTCTTTCAATTTTCCACTTGTTTCAAAACTCCATCTACAAAGAGATGTGAAAAGTCACATTCCTGCGGATCAGCAGAGCAGGTCCCCTTCACGGAGGTTGCAATATGGTGCTATAGACACAGGTCTCTTGATGTAATGACCTATTGTAGCTGCCTGCTACAAAAGAGGCTTCTGTTTGTTGCAGCATTGCACAGGTTACATTAAAGGATAACGCTTACAAGGGGATGTTACTGAGGATTGCCACCAAGATAATTAACTGTGACAAAGCTTAGCTCATCATTAGATCATTAGCTTTTTTTTTTTTTTTTTTTTTTTTTTACAGTGGAATATAGGTTTAGGTATCATTGTCTAATATGGTGACGTAGATGGCAAGGAACTTACTACATACTGATGTTTTTATATATAAAGAGAATTATTCAGGGCAGAGTGACAGGTTGATTGGCATGAAGCCCCCCACGTGCTGGTACTTACCTTGGCCATTCTTAATTCTTCATCTTGACCTTTCCTTAACTTCTGGGAAGGGTTTAATATGTGACCTGTGCCAAGTTTGCAGTGGTTTGCTATGAAAAGCCAATCTTTAGGCCTGTAAACCATCATCTGACAAGAAAAAGGAAGAACTCAACCTTTTGTAAGCTACAACAGCATCTAGCAAGGAGTTTAGGACTTCTTGTGCCGATGGATATATGGAGAAGCAGAGAAACATGGGAAAGGATTGCATCAGTCATGGCAAGAATCTTATAAGAAAACTTTTAGATGGCTTAGAAGTCTCTTTAAACCCTACCTGCATATGGCTTGTATAAGAGGTAAAAAGTGGTCTTAGTCTGGTGCTCAGCAGAGTAAAGATATTTTGTTCCTAAAATTTTACATTTTGTGGTTTAAAAAATGGTCTTCAAAAGAACAAAATAGGAATAAGCCTAAATAATAAAGCAGACTCAGCATCAGATATAACTTCATACATGCTAAATAATGCATAATACTTTAGGGTATTTATTACCTCTCACAAGGATCATAATTCTGCCCCTGACAATTCCTTCATATGTTTTTTCTGTCCCAAAGGACACAGCCACCTTTTTTCAGGGGTTTGCATTTATTGTTATTATTAAACAGGATTTATATAGCGCCAACATATTACGCAGCGCTGTACATTAAATAGGGGTTGCAAATGACAGACTAATACAGACAGTGATACAGGAGGAGAGGACCCTGCTCCGAAGAGCTTACAATCTAGTAGCATCTCCTTCCTAGATTGAGATGCCAGATCGGAGGTGAGAGAATAATGGAAATCCTAATATCTGCGGAGGTTTGGCTGTATCTTTGAAATCATTCATATGGTGGATGGTTCATACCTATGGTGGATATTTAAATGTAGAGGTTGACCTCTCATGCATTACTCAGACTGAGGAACTCAGGACAAAGTCCTGACATGACAAGGTGGATCAATACTGGACAGTAGATGGACAGGTTGTAGTGAGACGGAAAGAAGACACAGTGGATATAAGAGCTGACAGACATACTCCTAGCACAAATCCACAGATGGCAGGCTTAAACATGGTCAGGGACAGGTAGAGGTCAACAACTTGTCAACCAGGTACAAGATGGCAGACTGAGGTCTGGTCAGGAACAATCAAGGGTCAGTGGCAGACAGCAAGGAAAAATCAACAGATCAATCTGAGTCTGTACTGGAACAGATGAGACTTAAAGAACAGGAAAGCTGTAATCATACAGCACTGATCCACCAGCTCAGCCTTATAAAAGCCTTTGGGTGCCAAGTGGTCATCTAATGCACTAGGTGGTGCGCAGCTGCAAGTCAATAGGGTGCATTGCTTGGGAGGATTGCATAGTGTATGCCCCCTACATGCCTGACAAGGAAAGGAATGACTGTTATTCTCCTCTATTATTACAGTTTGTTGCATTTATGTTCATATGACATGTTATAGCGAAGTTCCTAGACCGAATGCCATGTAGAATTTTTCTTGCCGTGATCAGCAGTGTAATCTCCTAATTACCTCTCTGACTCCAGAACAATCCTGTATAAGTATCTAACCACCAAAAGCTGAACAAGCCAGCAATTTCAAGAAGAGCAAAGATGCAGGCTCTGTGGTTTCTCACATTTTATTGCTGTCTGGACGTCAGTCTCCAGACACCAGTATAAAAATCACATCTTTAGCATCCAGCTGAAACATATACATGAGACTATACAAAAAGAGCCATCATTCAAATTGGTTACACATGGTCGTTGGCAGGTCAGACAGAGACGCAGGTTCATCAAGTCAAACCTGTTATTGATTCAAGCTGTGACTGATTCCATGTAAGAATATAAATAGGTCACTGGCAAGGTCAGATCCTGCCAGGAAACATATTTCAATTATTGGTGCACAATTGCAAAGTAATTAATTTTTCATCTCCTGATGCCTCTGCTGATACAAGCTCTAGTTCCTGTCTCCTCTCCCTTTTGGGAGAATGTTCTAAGTATGTTGTAGTTTTGTAGCTGTTTATAATTTTTATAATGATCCTTTTATTTTACATTGTGGGGAATACAGCAGGTAGTTTTTGCTAGGACTTGTTAACTTTATATATATTGAACTTCCAGTATGCATCGATGTCCTGATATACAGCGCGTAAGGTATCTTTGTCATTGGGGTATATCACAATCTATGTGCAGCTTAGTTAGGTGTTTATTGCAAAGAAATACTAAATCTATTTTATACATAGAACATAATTTAGTGCCTCCTTACTAAGGATTTAGATATGCCCTTCTCTGTGTTAAAGATCTCCATGCAGCTAGCAGACCACTAATATCTTTGAAGCAATTTCACTAAGACTTTAGTTAGACTCATGTCTAGAACTCTAAGTCTAAACTCTAAAGATGGGTACGCACGTGCAATAATTGTCTTTCATGATCCTTTCCAAGGACTAAGGACTGCGCGATTCATACACGAGCGCTTTACATACAGCACCGTTCTGCTCTATGGAGAGGGGAGGTGGAGAACGACAGAGCGGCACCCTGCTGCGTGCTCTCCCCCTTCACTTCCATTACGATCATTTATCGTCCGCGGACTCGCCAGGACATTCGTTCGGACGATGGACGACGTCAGACGATGCCAGATTCTCGTCCGGTATCGGCCCTGAGCATTGGACATGTGTACGTAGCTTTAGCCCATCTCTGGGATTCTTCTCACTCTCAGACACATTTTTTCTGAAGGTAAGGTGAGCTCACAGAAAATGGGCAGAGTGTTAGAATGCCCAATGGGAATCACTATTGCCATCAAGATGGCCAAAGACAGCCATGGCATGTGATGAAAGTAGGGGGAGCTTTGCTCCCCATGTTATAAGGAACATCTAGAACCGTGTTTCACAAACTTTTTACCAAAGGGGAACCCCTTGAAAAACCTTTCAGGTCTTTAGGGAACCCCTCCTAGATTTACTATATCCACAACTAACAGTGAACTGGCTTAATGGACATTGGGAAGAATACCTTCTACATTTCTCGCGGACGTCAGAAGGCTGCCAACCTTACAGATAGCCTAAAAGATCATTGGTGTCAGTGGGCCCTGATCTGAGAGGCACAGACTGCTCATTGCTCAAGGAACCCCTAGCAACCTCTGGAGGAACCCCAGCTGAGAAACACTGATCTAGAATGAACTTGGGTCTTGAATTCCTTCCAAAAAAAACAGCCCACTTTCTGGTTTAAAGTTTACTCTTGTCCCTACACCCTCATAGCGTCATCATATGTAATTGTAATGTGAGCTTTAAGCCACTGCTGCTGGCAATCTCAGGATATTTGGAGTGAGAATTGAGCAAGTCAATATTGCACTGCTTACTCTTCTTTTTGCAAAAGGCTCTAACATAGGAAGCAAAGACCTGTCTCTAGCAAGATAGCAGCTGCCTCTAAAATAGAAACAAAGAACAAGGTGTAGTAAGGTAGTAATAGGGAATAATAAAACCTATCAAAGACCACAGGCAATACTGGGGACCAGTCCTTTTGCCAACCTTTTTGTGGGCTCAACTTCCAGAAATCAATAAATTTTTTCTGTGCATATATATATATATTACAGTTTATTTGTAAAATATATGCTCACTTTGCTTTCTTTCCTTTTTCTACTAAAAATCACCTTCATAGGTGTGATTTTTTGCGACATTGGCAAATACATTGGAAAAATAAATCAATCTCCCCACCAGTACTTTTGTGAAATCTTCTCAGAGTCATTCATTTATTCGTTTGGACCCCTTTCACTTGATGGAGAAACAAGGGTTACAGAAGATTCTTGGATAGCATGGGAGAAAAATGAGGACAGCAGTAAAGACTTTGCTGGAGTTAAAATCCTGTAAAAAGGTTGCACTGTAAGAGTCAAATTTCGCTGGTAGGCTCAGTGATATTTTTTTATATTAAAAATGACAGTTTGCTATGCTCTACCTCAGTAATACAGACATATCTTTAAAATTCAAATAAAAAAGCAATAAAACACAACACAAAGACCTTTTTATTTGATGTGATGCAGCAATTTATTGCTGGCTGTAAATGCAGTCAGCAGGGTGTTCCCATATTACCAGAGTTTGGGGTTTTGCATAAAATTACAGTACATTGGCTTTCAACAGCTTTTACATCAGTTAGGGTTGCTCATTCCCATTCAATCTGTATAAAAGGATAAAAGTTCTGTATGTCACACTGAAATATTAGGTATACTCTAATAAAGACGACATGCACTACAGCCACTACATTTTGTAAGCAGTATTCTTACACAGGACTATGGCTCTGTGATACTGGAAATCTTACACGTGATTTGCTCAAGACTTTTTAAAGCACCGAATTCCACTTTTAGTTTTCAGAAAAACAGCTTCAGTCTTCATTGGCAGATTTTACCTTACTTCTTGCACTGGTTGCAACTTCAAAATGTTGAATTTCCCATCACTTTATGGCTTGGTGGTAATATTATGAGAAATTTAGAGGACTTTTTCTCCTGATCAGGGGCAGTAATAAACAAACTGTTCGGGGTTTTAATCCTTTTCTAGTCTTTTCAACTCTAAATTCTATATATAACACTATATATTCACTTAGTTTCCTTTCACACATTTGTGCTTGTGTTACTGTAATTCATGGTAATATACATGCCATTCATTTGTATTTATTCCTAATGGCACCCCACCACCCCTTCCCATTGCATCTGACTAGTAGGGCAGTAAGATGCGAGAGGACAAAATGAAGTGCCTTCGAATGCAGTGTTCAGCCATCAATGAACATTTCTTTATACACTTTGGTGCAACTTAACACCCAGTACTGCAAAGAGTGTGGGAATGCTTTCTTTAGTGCATATATATGAATAGACTCCTAAAATGTATGTAAAAGTAAAAAAAAAATAATAAATATTTGTTTTGGGGATGCAGTACTCGACATTATAGCAACAACTTACTATACTATTTTTTATCAATCAATATAATTTATATTTAGTCTATCAATATAGTATTACCTCATTTATATAATGTACACAAATGGCGTTTGGGATAGGGGCTGCAGGGAACAAAAGGAAAAAGATAGTTTGGTAGACCCCAGTAGTACTTTTGGGAAGCAGTACTCTACATTATAGTGGCAAAATGGCAAGAAGTTTGGAGGAGAATCTACCAGTGCCATTAAAAACACATAGACCTGGAAGATTCCCCAACAGAAAATGTTTGTTGAATGTCAGAATTATAGCTTTGTTAATAGGCCCCAAGGTCTTAAATTATTCACGGCATATAATACCTATCAATATTGCATTACTCTCTATATATAAATATATATATATATATTGTACACAAATAGTATCGGGGACTGGGGACTGCTGTGAAAAAAAAATACAAATGGTCCAATAGACTCCAATTGATATTGTTTATTAAAATTTTTTTATGTTGCTGTGTATTTCATTAAAACACTCACAACATATTTTTTTAACTATCTTTTCATAACTTTTTTTACCATTCTGAAAATTCAAACAATGTGTTTACTAAAAAATACATTGTAGACTACCTTTAAGCTATTATTAGCCAAACAGGGCTTGTGTAAAAATCACTGGCATCCTGGTGAGATGGATTTGTATAATACTTGTCAGAAGGGCCGTGCTTGTTTGCAACGCTGTCAGCCATGTGTCAGGATGGGTACTTTGTTCTGTATATGTGATCTTTATTTTATGCAGCTGACTTATTTAGGATGACAGCCCTAAGATCTAAACTTGCAAACATTTTCATCTTGCTACACCGCTTTGAAGTTTGCATCTAGAAAAAAACTCAAGAAGTTGCTTCATTTTTTGTTGCCCATCTATGATTTTAACAGAACAATTATCTTCCCACCTCCCTAAGCCACATTCCAAGTCTGCAAATTCAAGGTTTGTTATTCCCAGAGATAAAACACCCACCTCTGCCCTAAACTGAGCTGAAGGTGGTTCTTCAAATACAAGTGACACTTAGTAAATCTGGCCTTGGATCGATCCTATTTGTTTTCAGTGAACTTTTATTTAAAAACATATTTGAATTTAGAAGATTTCCTGCTGTACAATTTCTAGACTGTACGTTGCAAGAAGAAGAACTTGCAAACCTGGAATGGATCTGGTCCAGGATTCAAAACTTTTGCTAGCAAATGACTTTCAAGAAATCCATTACAGGCTTGCTGGATTACCCAGCTTCACTGATGAAAGTGTATCTTCTCCAGCCTTGAAGAGCTTTAATAAATCAGGCCCAAAGTATGTGTGTTATGCCAATGTTTAGACACGCACAAAACCAGCTGAGAATGTTTCCAGGTTATAAGCCTATTGGCAAGTATGTGGACATAAATTACCTATTGGATAATTTTTCTATAAAATGAAGTTTAGAAAAAAAAAAACTTCTAATGATTATTCCTGCACAGAACAAATGCTTACCACTCCTGCTGCTTATATACAGCTGTAATGAAGAGGTTGCATATCCTGAAGTCTTTTCAGTATCTGACACCTTAGCACAGACTTTATCATCCTTTGTAACGTGGATGAACCCTTGAAATAATGTTTAGATCTTCAAGGAACCCCTGCTGGAAAGAATGCCACAGATAGCCAAAATGATAACTGGTGCCAATTTTGACCTGGGGCAAAAATTGCTCAATGAACCCCTAGCAATCTCTGGAGGAACCACAGGGTTCTATGGAGCACTGGTTGACAAACACTGCCTTAGCAAAAGCAAATACGTGCTCTCATTCTTAGAATATATTTTCAAAATGCATTCGTTCAGAGCATCAAAACTTGGTGCAATAACTTATTTGAATTATGATCAGAGCTTGCATAAATGGCCTGGACACCCCACATGTCCTGGCCAATAAGCAGGTGAGCTGAGCAGAATAAACTACAGTCGTATGAATGAGATCTCTTACATGGGCCTTATGTGCACCTTAGTTTTGGTGTACTCTACAACTTAACTAAGAAAGCGTATGGGTCAGACTTATGTCTTTGATAGCAAGTATAACCCAGGTGTACAAGTATTTCTACACCTAATATTTCTCTCTCATGTATTAGCTTCATAGGTTGCATATGGTGTGCATACAACATACTTAATGAGAGTTCTGACCAGTCTGTGCCAGGCATTTGCACCTCGAGGTGCATGGTCAGCTTTAGTATTTACCTAAAAACAAATGTAGGTGATATGATGTGAACGCATGGCTATAATTCACACAAATTACCTTTCAATTAAATCCCCACAGTGCTTCCTGCAAGCTGTTACAGGACTATGACATCCAGCAGGATAAGGAGCCTACAACCTGTCCCACAGGAACTGATGACAATTGTATGTGTAGGTAGACTGAGAATGCATGTAGTTTAATTCAGGGGTCCCCAACCCTCGGTCTGCGGCCGTCTCTCAGGTGGGCCGCAGCTCTAGCCAATGCACCCCCTAACGGAGTCAGGAGAAGGACCTCTCCATGCAGTATCTTGCCCTCTTGAGCCAAGATACTGCATCCTAGATCATGCGACCAGAGCCAAGTGTTTTGTCCCCAGTATACTGATTCCCACTAACTATCAATATACAATCTACTGTTTTGTTCCTTTTGACCATAAATGTAACATGCCATTATTTCTACTGATGATCAGTGTAACAAATAATGAATGGCTGGGCAGAAGACACACTACCCAATCAGTCATCCAAGCCAATTTTTGTGAACCGTAATCTGTTAATGTTTGGCTCTAAAATGTATGTTTTAGTAAATTGCATACTTTAATAGACATATAATACCAATATACGGCAGATAGACACAGTTAGATGAGAGCTACCCCTCTAACTGTGCCCATCTAATAAATTAAACATTTGACATTTTGCACAGTAGGGACTGGAGGATCACTTTGACTCAGCTTCAACTTGTATTGTAAAATACGGAAACATTTGCTGGACAAATGTAAGAGTGTGCACGGGTGTGCCGAGGGTTAATTCAGAGTTAGACGTTTGGCTTCAATGTGCACAATGTTGTCTTGTTGTTAGGGTGCTTTACTGTATAACAGCAACAATCGGCTTCATCCAGACTGCTGGTTGAACAGCATCTAGACACAATGCTCTGCTGACACAGGTGAAGTCGGCTTTTGTCTCTATGTTGTCACATACATTAAATACTACAACAGAGCCCTTGGTATCAACACATGACAGGTGCCCTGGGACTGTATATTAGTTTATGTAAACTGAATCTTCCACATTGGGCCTGATTTATTAAATCTCTCTAAGACTGTAAGATAGACTCTTGTGATCCTGGAAGGTTTGCTGGATCAACCAGGTTCTCATAGGATAGATTATCATCTCCAGTCTTGGAAAGCTTTAAAAAATCAGACCTATTAAATGTTCTACAATGACTTCCAGACAAATCCTTAGGATCATTTTGTTATCCTAAAAAAGCATTAAAGGCAACCTACCTGGTTAAAAATAGGAGAACTTCCATTGCTGACTGGTCTTGCAAAGTACATGGTCCATGGCGGTCATTCTCATGGTCATTCATTGAATCACTACATAGTGCAGGGGTGTCAAACTCAAATACACAGAGGGCCAACCTTTACGTTTGTGCGTCTTGACTGACGGCGGAAGATGCTTTTAAAATCTGCCTGCGCTAAACTCCTCTCCAAGAAGCCCCTGTAACTCCAATAGCCTCCTGGCACCTTCCACGAGTAGCTGAGGGGGAGTGCTGGAAATGCCAGACGCGGCCAATGCGGGGCTAAATCTTATGAGTTGCCCACCGCTGGAACTCCCTCTTCATTGAAAAAGCTCCTACAATTCCCGGCAATACTTGCGTCTGTAACACAATCCAATGCGGGGCCACGCATAAGCAGAAACCCCGCTGGCCATTGACAGGATTGATGCCGGGAATTGTAGTAGCGGCGCAATTTCAATGCAGCAGTGGGCCAGCTGCAGTTCATATTTAGGATTCCTTTGAGGGCCAAAACAAGGACGTTGCAGGCCAGAGTTTGACATACCTGACATAGAGAGTGTTCCAACAAGCATGTGTGTTATTTACCAGGTAATTAAAGCAGAACCCCAGCATTACCACAGTACATGGGCAGCACAGTGGCTCAGTGGTTAGCACTCTGGCCTTTGCAGCGCTGGGTCTCAGGTTCGAGTCTCAGCCAGGTCTCTGTCTGCATGTGGTTTGCAGGTTCTCCCCGTGTTTGCGAGGGTTTCCTCCGGGTTCCTTTCACATCCCAAAAACATGCAGTTTGGTTATTTGGCTTACCCCTGAATTGGCTTTAGACTGTAGTAATGACATATGACTATGGTAGGGACATTAGATTGTGAGCTCCTTTGATGGAATATTAGTGACATGACTATGAACTTTGTACAGCACTGCGTAATATGTCAGCGCTACAAGATAATAATGTCCTCAATGTGAACTGTTTGCTGGTCTGTGTATTGGTGGTAAATGGCAATGTTGGAGAGAAAACATACCCAGCTCATGCTCAGGATTGTACAGGTTTGTCATTCCGCCATGATTTCAATAGACTCTTGTGATGTGTACCTACATAGACGACACAATGGTCTGACGAAATGTCCACGGATAACACATCGACAATCTAAATATTTCACTCTAATCCTTAACACTCTGTACAAAAACCCTAAAGAAACAGTTGTTTTTAGACGATGCACGAGTCAGGAATATGCAAAGTAATTGTATGATTGTATTTGTGAAACCAGAATGTTTCACCTCTCTATTCTTCAGACACTTAAGTATAAGCATCAGAGTTTCTGCCAAGCAAAAAAAGTCACGCTTCATCACATGCACATTGTATGAACACAATGCAAATAGTACCTTCCAGCTTGGCCAAATTCTCTGGCTTAATATCTTGTGCTTTAATCAACAGAATGTGTTTGCTAAGATTTTAGCAAATCTCCCAGATTTGTCCGTGTCCACTCCCAGATTGCTAGTAAAACAAAAAACTGGAGCCAGGTAGCCATAATGCCTAACATTCTTTTATAACATGTGCCTGACCTTTTTTATAGGTTGATAGGTAAGTGCATTCCTTCCAAATCACCACAAATCCTATCCTTATCCCAGTTATCTAGCTTGAAGACAGATTTTGTAATATCCATAGTAAGGAAAATAATTAAACATATTGTGTGCTACCACAGCTGTCACTTTGCCACTTTCCCAGCAGTTTTGTTTTATGAATTGCCATATGGCTTTTGTTTCATTGTGAGCATGTTTGTAGGAAAACTATGCTTTTGTTACACAGAACAAAAATGTTGCACAATATATTAATAATGACCATTTGATTTATTCTGCAACCTTTAAGGTTATCTGAATCTCACAGAGACTGCAAATGTTGTGCCATATTGAGCTTGGTCTATGTACACAATGGGTACTAATTTATTAAAGCTCCTAAAGGCTGGAGAGGGTACACTGTCATCAATAAAGCTGGGTGATTCAGCAAACCTGGAATTAACTTCTTCAAAGTCATTTGCTTTTTGCTAGCAAATGTTTGGAATCCTGGACCAGATCCATTCCAGGTTTGCTGGATCACCCAGCGTCACTGATGACAGCCTTGGAGAGCTTTCATACATTAGGCCCAATATCCCCAAAAAGCTTATTCCCTGTTGTGATTGGCTGATTTTTCCCAGAAGCCTGCTCAGTAGACTTTTTAGATACTCCTTGTGCTGTCCTTTCGCTGTAATGGGTATGAAATCTATGGAAAAATATTGGTTAAGGGGCCACATCTTCACTGGAATGCAGAGATGCAGGATACTTTTTTGAAAACACTGGGGATGATTAACTGATTATGGGAGACCGACCCTTTCATTGGAAAAGTATTGCAAAATCTAATTTCAATGGAACAGAAACTGATATAAATATGTAAATAGGTTTTGTAATCCTGCTTGCATTTGACCTACAGAAGATGCCTTTTTTTCTCACCAAAAGCAAACGTTTAGAGATATGTACATGGAAGCCATAATGGTGTAAGCATGGTACAAGGAAGGTCAATGGGTGTACACTTGGGTCTGTCAAAAAGAATTGCGTGTGCTAAACATTGCATCAGCACATGCACAATTTTAAATAGTCCGTGACTTTCAGGATTTCTGACAGCAAGGCAGACATGTAGTAAGCATTTTTTAAAGTTGAGTCTAGCAGTCAGCAACCTTTGTATTCTACAATCTATTATGAATGATGCAGCCAGACTTATCTATCCTTGCCACCACTCCTCTTCTGCTGCATCCCTTTGTAGTTCTCTTCATTGGCTTCCATTTCACCTGAGAATCAAAATTAAGCTCCTGTGCTTTTCCTCTACAGTTCTTGTCCCACTTACCTTTCTGACCTGATAGAAAAATATTCCCCTAGCTGCTCACTTCGCTCCTCCAATGACCTACTTATGATTCCTCACTTCTAACCTCATCACATGCACGGCTCCAAGACTTTTCTAGAGTTGCCCCGACTCTCTGGAATGGTCTTCTTCATCCTATTCGGCTTGCTCCTACTTTCTGCACATTTAAAACCCAACGCTTCAACCTTACCTACCCGTCTTCTTCTGTCTCCTAAACTCTCACTACTTCTCACCATTCCATATCTCCCTCCTATTGTGTGATACTTACCTCTCCTTCTAGATTGTAAGCTCTTCGGGGCAGGGTCCTCTCCTCCTCCTGTGTCACTGTCTGTGTTTGTCATTTGCAACCCCTATTTATTGTACAGCTCTATGTAATATGTTGGCGCTATATAAATCCTGTTTATTATTATTAATAATAATAATAATAATAATTATACAAGAGCCTACAAAACAGCACATTTGCACACTGAACCTGACATATGTGTCTTATTCTAGTTTTGTAAGCTATCTTTTGCTAAATAAGTCAGAACAGGTGTTTTCAGCAATTAGCACCAGTAGAATGTTTTTTATTTTTTTGCACAGCCAGACACCTTGTCCTTTTGCCTATGGCTGGGAATTAAAGGGTTAGTGTGAATGTTTCCGACTGATTTCAGAACAGAAGGGTCAGCAGTATGCTCTGCCTGACACACAGTATTCAGACAACTAATCTATGTGTGATCATTGTACACTCACAGCTCAGGAATTCCCATTTATTGCGAAGGGCCAAATCGGCAATATCTGAATGACCCCTTTCATTACTAAGCCCTGTGACACAAAGTTTAGCCCTTAGTAAAAACTATAACAGTCCTGTCTTAGGAATATCGCATTCATTTCAGATGACCACACACGCTGGACGCTTTGCTAAATGATCGCACGTGCAGAAAAGTCATTGCAGAACATTATTTTTTTTACATAATATTTTCAATCCACAACACATTTCAAAAGGGTGAGGTTGATTGAGCTTATGTCGTATTCTTTCTGGTTATTGTTCCTTACAGTATTTTTATTTTATTTTGTTTTTATGTTGGAAAAATATTTGCGTAGCTTTTCAGTTTGTAAATATTCTCAAAAAGAAAATAAACAACTAAATCAAAATTCCCAATTTACATAGAAATGGGGATTTTTTTTTTACATTTGTCACACTTACTAAATCAGCTGCTTTTCCTAGTAGATTGAGGGCCAATTTACACTTTGGCACAGCATACTAAAACAAATGCATTGACAATTACCATTTGTTACCACAATGCCTTGCACTCCTGACATAGAGACCCTGATTTATTAAAGTTCTCCAAGGCTGGAGAGAATACACTTTCAACAGTGAAGCTGGGTGATCCAGCAAACCTGGAATGGATCTGGTCCAGGATTGAAAACATTTGCTAACAAATCTTGACTTTTAGGAAATCCATTACAGGTTTCCTGGATTACCAAGCTTCACTGACGAAAGTGTATGCTCGCCAGCCTTGGAGAACTTTAATAAATCGGGGCCGGAGAGTGTTCCAACAAGCATGTGTGTTATTTACCAGGTAATTAAAGCAGAACTCCAGCATTAGCACAGTACATGGGCAGCACAGTGGCTCAGTGGTTAGCACTCTGGCCTTTGCAGCGCTGGGTCTCAGGTTTGAATCTCAGCCAGGACAGTATCTGCATAGAGTTAGTATGTTCTCCCCGTGTTAGTGTGGATTTCCTCTGGGTACTCCAGTTTCCTCCCACATCCCAAAAACATGCAGTTAGGTTAATTGGCTTCCCCCCAAAATTGACATTAGATGCTACCTATTAAAGACATATGACTATGTTAGGGACATTAGATTGTGAGCCCCTTTGAGGGACAGCTAGTCACATCACTATGGACTTTGTACAGTGCTGCATAATATGTTGGCACCATATAAATACTGTGTAATAATAAATTGTACAGTGCATAATGCATTGTATGCAGTGTGCTGCATCTTGCAAAAATACACATGCATGCTTTTTATCCATTGAGGTGTATTGGCAGCTCATTGAATGAAAGCGCTGCCCCAACACAATGCCTGTTAATGGGTACCATATAGCATGGTAACATGTGCGCATTACTGCACTGTTTACATCTGAAAGTTTCCCACAGCAGTATTAGAGGAAACCCTCGATGTGCAAAAACTCTTGCAGTTTAGGAGTTAACCTTGAACTAACAGTCTGATAAATATGTAAAAATAAATAAAGTAGATCTACATAATTTTTTAGTTTTGTGGGTTATGTTTAAATCTTTGTTTTTTGCCATTTCTGTCCTATTGGTGGTGTTTTTTTTCTTTTCCTAACACAGAAAAGGAAGAGAGGGGAAAACTTTGTAGAATGCGGGAAAATCCCTCACAGTAGTTGGCACTAGTACAATGTCTCTATTGGAAAATGATGGGTTTTCCCTTTTTATTTGCAGTGATTGCAGTTACCAGGACATGAAACAACAATATGTAGCACATTTCCCCAAAAGGAACAGAGAGCTTTGTTTTTTCATGCCTGGAGTAAAGCCACGCACATACAGAAAGATCAGGCTGCATGCAGAGTTCAAGCATTCTGGCTGAGATTTGAACCTGGGACCTGGCTTTGGAGCTCTAACCCTTTGACCATAAAAAGAGTAAATCTTCCCTAATTGTAGAAACCAACAGAAGTTGTAACCCTTCTTCTAACCAAATCTTAATAAAAAAAATTGGAGCCTTAATGCACAAAAAATCCAGCCCTGTCTCTGTGGTTTCCCTTCATCCTTTGGGTATATCTGCACCAAGCTTGGAGTACATAAATAATTGAAAATATGGGCAGCATGGTGGCTCAGAGGTTAGCACTCTGGTCTTTGCAGTGCTAGGTCCCGAACCTAGCACTTTGCAGTGCTAGGTCCCGAACCTAGCACTTTGCAGTGCTAGGTTCGAATCTTAGCCAGGACTCTATCTGCATATAGTTTGCAGGTTCTCCCTCTCTGGTTTCCTACCACAATCCAATTGGTTAATTGGCTTCCCCCCAGATTGACCTCCAAGGTTAGTACTCTGGCCTTTGAAGTGCTGGGTCCCAGGTTGGAATCTCAGCCAGGACATTATCTGTATGGAGTTTGCAGGTTCTCCCTGTGTTTGTGCCTGGCACTCTGATTTCCTCCCACATTCCAAAAACATGCAGTTAGGTTAATTGTCTTCCCCCTTGGCTTGACCTTAGACTGTAATAAAAACATATGACCATGGTAGGGACATTAGATTGTAAGCCCCTTTGATGGACAGCTAGTCAAATCACTATGGACTTTGTACAGTGCTGCGTAATATGTCAGCGCTATATAAATACTGTGTAAAAATAATAATAATAAAAACAAACATCCTCTGATAAAGGTACAATTCCCCTTTACTTTACCAAGTCAATAGAAAAAAAATACACCCCTTATCTTCCCAAAAAAGAATGACATCTAATAATTCTGGTTGTAAGGTTTGCATTTGAGGTCTGAGACAGATCTCATCTTTTACAAACGATTTTACTAAACTATTTGCAGCATTATCCTGGACCTGTATATTGTTTTATAAATATAGAAATCCTCTTTAAATATTGAATTCTAAAGCCAAAAATGAATGGAGCACGGAACCCCTGGCCTTTGTCTTATGTTTATCTGTGTCTTTATAGGAAGGTTGGATTAAAATGGTAATCTACTATTCTGCACATACAAACACATTTGTTGGCTGTCCTTATTTCAACTTAGTAAAACATTTCACAGTTGGAAGCCATTAGTAAAAAATACACACATGGTCATTGTTTTACATTGAAATTCTAGCAAACTGTTCTTTTTGTTGTAGGCAGAGTGGATATAGGACATAACATTTGCCAGGTTTTTGTTACTATCACCAAAAGGGAGATTTTTTGTTCCAATTCCTGACCAAGTGGCTACATTCACTATTTAATGTACAGCGCTGCGTAATATGTTGGCGCTATATAAATCCTGTTTATTAATAATAATAATAATAATAATAAAAACAAAAATTTCAAATACATTTGTTTAACTTAATTGACTTTCACTTTCCTAGTCAACTTTCTTTTTCAGTTTCACAATTCGCCTCAAATCTACAGATCATTAGATTTTGACAAAGTGAAACACTTGGGGGACAAGGCTCTGGTAAAAGAAAGAACCCCCCAACTTATGTGCTACTTGAATATCTGACCATTATTTAGCCTGCATCTGCTTTATACTAGACAATTTAGGAATAGCTGTTTCAAGCAGAACCATCTTATGCATTTTTTTCCCCTTAACTACAATGGGCCTGATTTATTAAAATAGGATACACTTTTATCAGTGAAGCTGAATGATCCAGCAAACCTGAAATGGATCTGATGCAGGATTAAAAACATTTGCTAGCTTCTGATGAAAGTGTATCCTCTCCAGCCTTGGAGAGCTTTAATAAATCAGGTCCAATGCGTCACCTATTGTTTAAAAAGCTGAATAAAAAACATTTAACTGAGATTTAGTTGAATTCTGCTATGACAGCCGTGAGTTGGAAAATATTTCCCACAATACGGCATAAACCTCAAATATCACAGAGATAAACAGACACAGGAAGGATTATGCAAGAATATAAAGATTCAATATGAAATAATTGGAACTGAGCAGCCTTGCTTGCCTAAAGTGATCCTAGCTATACTAGGTAATGTATTGCAATGCAGGAACCATGATTCAGTGCATCATGATGCCTGCCATTTAAAATGCCACCCAAAAGGACCTGCTTAAAGCACCACAATTTACAAAAGTGAATTATCTCTGCCAAGGGAAGCAAAGAAAAAATAGCGCAGTCCAACAAAAGGTTTATTGTGGTGCATTTGCAACCCATTCAAACAATGACTGCACAATGCATATAACATATTGTGTTCTTAGATTGTAAGCTCTTCAGGGCAGGGTCCTCTCCTCCTGTGTTACTGTCAGTCATTTGCAACCCCTATTAAATGTACAGCGCTACGTAATATGTTGGCGCTATATAGATACCGTTTATTAATAATAATAATTACACAGGTCTAAATCTAGAACTGAATCAGCTTCTAAACCCCTACCAATACAAAAGTCGCTCCTAAAAGATGTTCTAAAATGAATGGGTCAAATAATCTTTTTTAAGTAAGCTTGCACAGTTCTAATATTAGGAGTGGTTCAATCTTTGTTCAATAAGCTCATGGAAACTTTACCTGTTTATCTTTAAATTATAGTAAATGCCTCTCTGAATGTGTCATTTCTCGGCATACAAACTATGCGTCTTTATTTGACCACAGTGGTAATATTAAACCATTTACAGGCATACTGCGTCTGCAAATTAGGATTTTTGTAACCAGGCACTTTTTTCTCGCTCTTTTTTTACCCAACAAGTTGTGCTATGAAAAAATGTCTTTGCAAGGAATCCTCGTTATCATCACATTGTCTCTCTGCAAGCATTCAAAACACTGAATCTTCATTATGGATCATTACATATAGCAATATAGACTTTCCACAATGTATTGCTGAGTACAGAAGTAATAAATACTGGATCAGAAACTATTGTCTGCCACACAAAACTCAGTAACTCACTGGAACAAACACAGCTGGTAACTTAGGAACTAATAGGACTTGTAACTAAAGTTTTCTTTCCCTTGACTGAGCTGGCAAATGGATAGCAATGTACATAAAGTTGCATATTAAAGGAGTAGCATGGATCCTAATGAATATAATTACCTTTTAAAAACTATTACAAGGAACATTAAATGCACTAAATCATTTCTCAAATATTTATTAAAAAAATAAGCTTACAAACTGTACCCAGTGTTTCTAGGGTTGTCAGACCAGGAGAATATTCCTGCATGTGTTTTGTGCATTATACTGCGCAAATAATATAGAAAGGTTACAGTCTAAATATAAAATGAACCTTACATTCCAGGGGAAGAGTTCCCAGAGTTTAAAATGTGCTTGTCAATGATGTGCAAATAGAAACTGTTAAACAGTGGAAAGTTGTGACTGTTGATAAAGATATCATGTTAGACCTTCCAAGAACAGGAATTAAATAGCATATGACAGGGAATAAAGACTATACCAAAGATTCACAGACTTGTGCAGAATCTGAGTCCTGGCTATGCATGGAACTTAATCCTGTGTCTGAATCTTCATCATTCCCTTCACAGTTTGTACACCTTCCCACCTCGGTCTCAACCCAGACTCTTGGACTGTCCACAGAACTTTTCTCTACAACTTGGGAACAACTTGGACTGTGATCCTCAGAGCTCTCCTGAGTTTCAGACAGTTCCAAAGCACTCAGATTCTGTAATAGAATTTGCAGTTCTTTCTCTTTTTCATTCCACACTTCTTGGGTGTACTCCAAATCGGCCTTGATGGCCTCCAGGTCTGTGTTCAACCTCAGTCCTATGTAGAGACTGGTACTGAGCTCTGTTTTAACTCTTTCTTGCTCAAGGAAAAGTTCATTTTCACAATCCACAAGGTCGCCATTTGAAGAGTCCGTGTCCTGGTCCTTGGAGGACAGTTCCTCTTGACGCCTGTCCATCCACCTTTTATTTAGCTCCTCTTGGATCTGGGAAGTAATCTGCTCAATCAATTCCTCCTGTTGCGTTATTTGATCTTGAAGTAATAAGACCCCTTCGCATTTCTGAGCATAGTCCTCAAAGTCAACAAAAAGTTGATCTGTAGATTCTTGGTCTTCTTTATTGCTCTCACAAGCTTTTTCAGGGACCAACCCAATGAGGTATGTGTCTTGGACATAGTTAACCCCATGTCTTTTCATTCTGTCAAAATGGATTTTAGCCTCATACCTCTCTATGTCTCTGTCCAGATCCTTGATCCGCTGCACCTGTTGACGGATGGTGTGATCCTGGGAAAGCACTAGATGTACCAGCGTTTCCATCTTCTCCACAGCATTGGACTCTTTGGATAAACTTTCCTCTCGCTTCTTGTTCATCTTGGCCAGCTTTCGGAAAGCCTTTTTTACCACCCTACGCTGCCTTTCTTGGGTCAGGACTGTTGTGGTCTTTGTAGTCCCTCTGAAAGGACATGGGCTATCCCTGCTGAGGACCACTTTGGCTTCAGCACTCCTTGGTCCTATATTGGGCAGCGAGGCTTCATTCCTAACCAACACAAACCTCACATTCTCCTGTTCCTCTCCCCAGGCTGTCCAAAGTCTCAAAATCTTAGTTTTGTTGGGAAGTATCCTCTCAAACCCCCTCCACTTTTCCACAATGCAGTAGGAGTGGGGAGGCCCCAAAAGCATGGACCCTTCTTCAGGCTGCTTATGGTTGTGGTCATCAAGCAGAACTTTAACCACATCCGCACAAGTGGTACGTCTGGTGAGCCCAGAAACCAATTTCTCTTCCTGGCATAGCCATACAGAGATCTTCCATTCCTCCTCACTCTCCATCTCTGCTCCGAACAGATCAATCTTTCCTGTGCAGGAAACCAGAACTATAATCCATGCAATGTGGAGCACTTGGAAAAAAAAGTTAGTTCTGGATTTCACAATTAAATTTCCTTTGCGCACAGTTTTAATCCACTGCAGATCTGTTCACAAAGCAAATTAAGTGCGCAATCAGCAGTCTCTGATGGTGGTCCTCATGATGTAAAGTGTTGCCAGCTACAATTCCTTTTTTCAGGAGAACACAGGACACTCCAGAGCCTGTTGGATCACTTTTCTCACCTTCTAGTTGTGCAAAGCATGTCACTGCCTCTCAGAGAACTCCTCTCCCTGTGCAGCACACCACAGCCAGCACTTGCCTTCTCTGCTGCTTTTCCAGCTCTGTCTGAAGCTTTTTTTCCTCCAGACACATTGCTCCACCTCCCTTTACTAGAATTTGCCAACTCCCCCACAGAGGGGCTGAGAGAGGCACACACACTACTATGAATTGTTCTCAAAGTTTTCCTACAAGCTGCTTAAACAGGGGATTGCTGCTCATAAAAGTAATGGATATAAATAGAAAGATTACAGTCCCATTTTCAGCTTCAGTTGCTGTATTCATGGTCATGCACCGCATTGCATACACTGATAGCTTGCTAGACTGACTGTGTAAAATGTAATTTGGAGAATTTAGAGTCAGGAGTCATTTATCTATTTTTATCTTTTACCACAATAAGCACATCAATACAGACTTGCACTTCAATGACTTTATCTGTGCTGGATCTTTTTTTGCTCTTTAGAATAATATATTGCATTAGGGAATGTGTTTTATTTAAAAATAATGCTTTTTAAAACCAAGATTAGCTACAAATATATTAGGTGTATGTTGTTATTATACAGTATGTATACAGCGCCAACATGTCATGCAGCGCTGTACAAAGTCAATAGACATGTCACTAGCTTTTTCTTAAGGGGGCTCACAATCTAATGTCCCTACCATAGTCATATGTCTTTATTACAGTCTAAAGCTAGGTACACACTTGCAATAATTATCATTACGATTAAGCAAGGTTATTTTGAACGATTGTATTGTGCACAATTCTGTACATGTTGTAACAATACGATCGTTCAAATATAATCCACCAATAATGTACACAAGATAGATATGATCGTTTGAACGATGCAGGAAGTGACATAAAGGAGAAAGTGTACTGCAGAAACATCCACGATCACTGAACGACCGTACACACAATAGATAGCGAGAGATTGTCGCTCAATCAGATCCGCGGGGACGGTCGTTCATTTCCAGCGACATTCCTCGTTTGTTGGCGTTGTTGGTCAGTCGTCGTGTACTTTTTTTGTTAACGATTATCGGACGATCGGTTGTTAGTCGTTCGTTTCCAAGGATAATTATTGCAAGTGTGTACCCAGCTTAAGGTCAAGCCAAGGGGGAAGCCAATTATCCTAACAGCATGTTTTTGGAATGTGGGATGAAATCGGAGTGCCAGGCACAAACACATGGAGAACCTGCAAATTCCATGCAGATAGTGTCCTGGCTGAGATTCCAACCTGGGACCTAGTGCTGCAAAAGCCAGAGTCAATTTGGGGGGAAGCCAATTAACCAATTGGATTGTGGTAGGAAACCAGAGCGGGAGAACATGCAAACTCCATGCAGATGTGTCCTGGCTGAGATTTGAACCCGGGACTTCCAGAGTGTTAACCTCTGAGCCACCTTGCTGCTATGGCCAAGTATACTACCATAGGATTGTACCATCTTCTAAAAATGGCTTGAATAGTTGAAAAAGGAACATATTAAACTTTAAAATCATTACTCGTCTGTGCCTGAGCACACACTTATTCCCCCCAACCTTGCAGGAAAAGGGTTGGAGATGTCTCGCTAAGGAATGGACCCTGACCCATATTTGGTAGAAAAGTACACTGAATGAACAATTCTGGATAAAAAGTCTATGCCGATAAACATCGGTTACATGCATAACCATCCATAACACCCGTTCAGATCACCCTGTTATCTCTGATTCCTAAACCAATAAAACTTATTTTAAATTTATATTTATTATAATTGTTTACCAAAGCATGGAATTTGATTACCAGCACTTGCAAACACAAAATATAATTTTAGTATCTTCTGTCTAGAAGGCAGATTTTTGTTATTGCAGATGGGACATCTATTCATCGCTAGGTATCCTGGCATACCCCAGGATGCCGGCAATTTATTAAGGTCATTCTGGCCAAACAAGATGGCTGATGATGTGGAACCTGGAGGAAGGCGATAGCACACACAAACAGAGCAATGAGTTTATTTATAACATTGTGGTCGGGCAGGTAAGTGTATTTTATTGCAGATGAGATACAGCCTTTTGCAACAAAGGACCTGCCTGTTCACAAGTTACAATTTTTTTGGTTTAATACAATAAACAATTAGGTTGTAATATGTGTGACAAGCTTATAGCAACTCAAAATCAGTCACCTTTAGATTTATAACGTAAGAATAAAAAACAAAATAATGTAAGGAGATACATAAACCATCCATTCAATCTTTATCCAATTAGGAAGACTCATGGAAAACATCCTCCATGGATCACAAATCATGTAAAACAGAAAACATTTTTTACATAATAATGAAAATGTTTACATTGCAAGGATAAAGTGTCAACATATTGCTAGATGTTAGCACTTCCATTATACAAAAACAACCCCATTATTTTCAGGGTGGCAATCTGTTTTGGGTGTATCTCAAACATGATCTTTGCATACACCCCATGCTGAGGCATCAAAATATAATTTGTACAACCCTAAGACATCGGCATGCCAGATTACTGTACTATACATCAAGATGACAAAATATACACAAATGAATGATAAGGGCCCATTCACACTTGTGTATTATGACAACTTGTTAACAACATACAGCAAGATATGTACTTCTTGTGCATAATACGCCTATGCATGGTACAGTAAAGCACTGCACACCAAAAAAAGGATCATGCATGGTTTTTTTCTTCCAATGTTGTGCATAATGAATGAGCTGCCTCATGCAGTGATTGTTAAGGTGTGGTATAACATTAATGCAACACAATGGGGCACTTTAATGTAAATATGCGTTAAAAGACCCCTCAAATCAGTGCTTCAGGGGGAATATAGTGTGCCAGAAAAAAAATATTTTATATTATTACAATATATAAAAGTAGCCTATTTAGCATTGGAAAGATTAGGAAAGGTGGGATGTTCTCCCTTTTATTTTTTGCTTGCATCCCTCTACTTTATAGAACATTGGAAATAATATCCATCTTGCAAGAATCCCCCTCATCTCCTGTCACCTCCTGAATTTGCCATTACTTACTGTCCCGGTAACAATGGGACATATAGTGATGATGAATCTAACACACAGAGGCAGCAATTAAAACATGACAAGGATTTTAACACAATGTAAAAAAAGTTGTGTCATCCTTTCACATTTTCCAAAACTGATTAAAAAATATAAATGTTGCTTCCTTTCAGTAGGGCAACCAGTAAGTGATTCATACACCATCGGTTCACACAAGACTGGAGAAGATACACTTTCTTCAGTGAAGCTGGGTGATCCAGCAAACCTGACAAATAAATGCTTTGAATCCTGGACCAGATCAATTCCAGGTTTTCTGGATCTCCCAGCTTCACTGATGACAGTGTATCCTCTCCAGCCCTGACAGCTTTAATAAACCAAGCCCAATGGCCCTGCAAATCCAATTGCCTGCCTGTGCAGTTGGCACCCTCCTTTTAGCAGTCTGCACTTATATTTCAGTGTTCCCCCCACAAATTAGTCACCCTAAGAAAGTATCTGCATGGCTGACTGCAATAGTTTATTCCTCATATTTGGATAGGAGAGCCTCTGGGCCAAATGTGCATCCAGTACCCCTAATGCACAGCCTAGATATAACCGAACATTTTAGAGCCAACTTTTCCAACCTGTATACAGCTGTTTTATACTTGTTGACAATCATCAGTTCAGAGTATGGAAACTTTGGCTTCCAAAGAATAGGTTTGGCACCGGAAAGACATCTCAGAGAATGAAAGTTGAATTTTTGGTCCATTATGCTGTACTTCTACTAAAGGAATTCAGACACTGCAGCTTTTCTCATCAGACCCCTGAGACTTCACCAGGTGGTTATAATGAAGGTTGTGCCCTCCCATTTACAAATCAGTTCCAGCAAGGACATGATCAAACAAACAGCTATTTCTTCACAACAGAGAAAGGTAAGACTTTACAAAAAAGGGCTGCTTTTGCAACCTAAATAATTTGCCTGCTGGGGATTTGCTTTTTAACAAAGCTGAAGTACCATTTTAGGGAATACTTCTTAAGCTAAAAATGTACGCAGTGCCATTTTAAAACTGCCGGTTCCATTTATTCCTTCCTGATTCTGACTTTTATCTATTGAATTGAGAAACAAGCATGCAGCTAGTAAAGTCTGGGGACCATGCTGCCAGATAAGCTTGATGCAGGCTATTTGTCATCAGAATTATCTAAGGTAGTGGTCTCCAACCAGTGGTCCGTGAGAAAATGTTGGTGGTCCACAAAAAAATTTGGACATTATTGCAATTTTTATGTTTTTAATATTAAAGCAAAAATAATCTAATAAATTCTTATATTCTGAAATTTTGCCTTTATATTGCACTAAATTCACGAACTGTACTAGCGACGGAAAAACAGGGGAGGCGCAGCGTGACGTTGGTGTAGTTTTAAGTTGAGGCAACCAATAATGCCGAGCCGTACGCTTCAGTATTATTTCCACAGTCACCCCACTCCGCGAATACTGATTCTCATCCAATTGTTTTATTTGTTTCTCAGATGCTCTTTTGAGTAAGTATGACCTTAGCTGTGTAATTTCCTTAACTGTTATATTTAATGGCAAAAAATTGTTCGACTTTGATAACTATCATTTCTTGTTTGGTCTTAGATTGGAATGAAAAAAACCCATAATGAGTGAGAAAAAGCAAACAAATACTCTGCATTTATTTAGTAATACCAAAGATAATGCAAACAATGATAATAGTAACAATAGTAATACTTCACTTAACAGTGAGCTGATCAATGAATCAGAGTCTCCACAGTCCTTGTCAGCACTATTAGGAAGATAATTATTTCACAAATGTATTTATCTTTTAAAAAACTTCATATTAATGGTCCGCAGGATTTAAAATTTGAAATTAGTGGTCCGAAAGGTTGACTATCCCTAAATAAGGGATTATGCATCACTGTACCTTAAATGAGACAAAACAAAGTTTTGCCAAAATGAGGGTCCAAATTCCCTCTAGGTGTCCCCATTGCAAAATTTCACCTCTTTTCCTGTTCTGGTAACAGCTGCACAATTTTGATATCCCATCCTCTTTCTCTCCAAGAACAATGGTCATCTGACCTGTAGGGATGCAGACAGAGGTTCTAACCCTGCTAATAAAATGCCAATGTTGATAGCCGGGTTTTCATTATAAACCAGACACCGGGCTCTAGTTATAAAATAAAGGCCAAACTTTGTCTGCAAGATGTCTTCCTCCACCGTGTGTGGGCAGCCGTCACAATTTGACATGATGCTGTTTTTTTTTCACTCTGGGTGAGGTATCTGCGAAACTTCGAATCCTCCCTTGATCTGTTACTATAAACTTGCTAATTTATTCTCACATCTGCCAAGAATTCTATTTGCCAGCAGATGAAGTTAACTAGTTGTATATTATTACCGAGAGATCTGTGAACAATATTTATACCGAGAAAGGTCCAGTAACAGATGTGAGATCTGAACCTGCTTCAACCACAAGATTGTGGAGTTGAGGTTTCACTAGCCGGCCTGTTCATCAATATTTTAGGATTCTGAATAATATATAAGCATCCCTATCAAATAGATTCATGTGCTCGCCTTTGCTCTATCAGACTTTTCAGGGTTTGTAGTGGATGTGTTTCTTGACTCGGGTCGTGAACTGTGACTTGTATTACTAGCGTTACTGAGGAGCAGCTGCCTATAATGTGTATTAGCCAAAGGTTATAAATACGTTTAATGTAGCCAACAAAATATTTTATATGGAAGGGACAGCCCAGCGCATTTACGTCTTACCTGCCAGTAAATTCCCCCAGCATTACGTGCTGTGTTTATGACGCCAATATGCAATAATACCGAGGTTTATAGATGTAGCTGAAATAGAATAGGCTCACAGAGCCAATAAAAGTTGGATTTGTAAAAATTACTAATATCCAGCTCTGCCTGAAACTAAGAGCTTTGCAGTGGATTAATACTCATTCATGCCCTAATGTGTGTTTCATGAAGGCCGCCCATTGAAAGTAAATGGTCACCCAACATACCAAAAAAAGTCACACCACTATGCATTGTGGCACAATATTTGTGCATTGCTATACTTCATTTTGGTGGAGGTAAAGATTAATGGCACAGCAACATATTACTTTTTTATTTAATTATTTTTTAAAATAAATCTTAATACATTTAATAATCTTTAATAATTAAGTAATTATAGGAGTGAGTTTGACACTAGCTGCTTATATACTAGGTGAAACATTTTCTAGGAACTGGAAATACTGATGGGGAGATTCTGCTGGTGAAATGCCTGGAAATAGAAGAAGCCACCATACTATTAGGCTTGCAAGCAACCAGAATATAGATTTTTTTTTTTGTTATAAATAATACTTAAAACTTTAATTTTAAAAAGGACCTGCAGACAAATGGGGAAAAACACACAGATTAAATAAAAAAACCTAATTAAGCTATTTATTTATCTCCATGCAGTCCTAAGATTTGTAAGGACTGTCAGGACAGAAGACCTGATTTCCCTGCTGCGTTTTAGTAACACGTACGGGTTTGTCTTTTCCCCAGCGTGTGACTGGACAGTTAAGAAGAAGCAGCAGGCTGGTGATCTGATCGCTATCACTTTGCTATTTGTTTTTGCCTTTTTCATTTAATTTGTTTGTGACCAGCACACCAGGTTGACTTTCACTCCTACCACTCTTTTTCCTAGTGTAAAGCTGCGTACACACTTCCAATTTTTATCGTTCAAAATGAACGACCGACGAACGATCGATTGGGCAAAAATCGTTCGTAAAAAAAGTAACCAACGACGCCGACGAACGAGGAAAGTTGTTGGAAATGAACGACCGGACCGGCGGATCGGATTGGACGACGATCGTTGACCATCGTTCGTGTGTATGATCGTTCATTGATCGTCCATGGTCTGAGTATGCGTGATGAACGAACGTTCGTTCACTTCCTGTCGTGCACGTCACTTCCTGTATCGCTCAAACGATCGCATCTATTGTGTGTACAATATCTACGAACGATCGTGTCGTTATCTGTATGTACAGGATCGGTGCTATACGATCGTTCGCAGATATCGTGCAGGATCGTTCGTCGTTCGTTTACCAACGATAATAATTGGAAGTGTGTACGTAGCTTAAGTTTTGCTGTACAGGTGATTGCAAGAAGCTGATACCAAGTCACATTCAGGTACTTGGACACCTTGCACCTTTCTATTTTCTCTATTTTGTGCTGCCCTGTTTTGTCTTAGTGTGTTGGGGTTCCATGGAGAATGAATAAAAATAGCATTGCATCGCCTGTTATATTCATTACCACAATGCACAGATCTAGGCCCTAATGAACACAGAGCTGCATTGATTTTTATATTCTGCATGTGTTTCAGCATAATGTAGGTATAAACCCTACACTTGGCTATAGCACTTTCCTAAATGACTGACAGAATATAAATAATAAGAAACTCCAACAATGCAACTTGCTTTCCTATATATGATTATTCATGCTGTCTAAATCTACAATAAAGTCCTCTTGGAATTCGTTTGGTGCTTTGGATTTATACAAATCAGCTCATGTGTTCATCTGCCTGGCTAACTGTTATTGCAGTATTTCCTAAACCCCAACTTCTATGGTTTCTATTTTAGTTATAAATCATGGAATACATACATGATGGTATACATACTGTAAAGTCTTGGATTTGGCCGTGTGATTTTATGGCTCTTTCTAAACCAGCTGCTCTCTACAGCGATCTCTAGTGAGCCCAGGATGAATTATTCACCTTGGATGTGGGTTCTTGGATTCATGGGCTATCTGGAAATGCTGAATGGCTTTGAATGTCATCAAACCCACACAATGGCTGTTCTGTTTTGCAGTGGCATGCATCTCATGACATCTCCTAGACTGTAAGCTCTTCGGGGCAGGGTCAACTCCTCCTTCTGTGTCACTGTCTGTAGCTGTCATTTGCTACCCCTATTTAATGTACAGTGCTGAGTAATATGTTGGTGCTATATAAATCCTGTTTATTAATAATAATAATAATAATAATAATAATAATAATAATGTCAAGTCATTGCTCTTGCAGCTCTGCTACAGGAGCCTGAATTGGAAGCCACCAGGGTCATGCATGGCACTATCCTGAATAGCCAGATAAATAAAGGTTTTTTTTTTATGATAGATTCTGTACATCAGTTTTTGGGAATTACACAAAGCAGGAAAGCCTTGTCTGGCCAGGCAATAGACCTAACATTTCTACTAAAACATACGTGACTTGTTGTTTCCCCCGTCTGTGACTGGAAGGTGAAAGAGAAGCAGCAAACTGATGAGTTCACCTACCCATTACTTTGCTCTCTTATTTGTTTCTTGTTGACACTTACAGATCAACTGCCTGGCTCCATGACACTTGTTAAACATTTGGTTAATACCTGCCTCATGATCATGCGGCCCATGGAGTACAGTGAACACCCAATCTATGGTGCTGTCACAGGTAGAAAATACTTGTAGCCTTTGCTCAAAGCCAGCAGCACCCTGGCATTAGGAAGCGATAACATCACCGCAACCTCATTGCCAGTGTGAACATAATCTTACTACTAGTTTTATTTGTTGTCTAGAAAATATATAGCTATCGTAGCTTTTTTCACTCCAGCTTTGAAAATTTTTTTTCAAACATGTTTTTGTTATTTTCATTGCTATGGCCAGATAATGAAATAATAATAAGGGAAGAATGGTTGGTTTGATGTCGCACTAAATGTTTTCACAGTTTGATTTTTGTAACCTGCCTTCCTTCCAATTTTTTTTCGCTGGGTTCACAGATAAGCTGCATACAAAGTCACAAATATTAATGTGTGTTGCCTTGGCAAAGCTTAGAAAATCATTCCAACTGGAGTGATATACATGTTTGATGCATAGGTGTTTGGAACGTGGATCAAAGCTGGACACACCTGGGACTGTGTATGTTTTATATCCCTGGGATGCAGAGGGGACAAAAGGGATGTGTGCTACTGAAAAGTCAATCATTTCTTTTATAGATTGGACAGCAAGCCAAATATGAAAACAAAACCCATGAGATGAAAAATAAAATATCAGAGCAGTGCCTTAATAATAATAATACCAGTGTTTATTAATAATAATAATAATAATAATAATAAAGTGCATGATTGTTCTTTGGAGCAAATGTGATATAAACAGTTTATGAAAGTAGAAATCCATGATAACCTTGTAGAGTGTATATGGAAGAGAAGGTGCCTACAGAAAAACGTTCAAAATGCTTCTAACCTCTTTGTTGAGGATAGGTTCACATCTGACGGGCATTACATGTGTGTTGTACCATGCAGCAGGGTCAGACGGTCTATAATGGACTACAAAAATAAGTGCATTACCATGCGGTACTGTGCATTGTGATGGGGCTGCAAGATGCACACCCATGCTTGTCACAGTACCATCGGTGTGAACCTGGCCTTAAAGCAAACATCAGCTTTAGTGTTTGGCTGTTAAACCTAGATCCTAATGGGAGGGTTGACTGTCATTTTAAAGGTGAACTCCAGGCTTGCACAAAAAAAGGTTTGAGGAGGTTAGAAAAATACAGAAGTACCATATAGCATGTCCTATTTCATGGCTGCAGGACGTCCAGCATCACCTTTGTCCTTTCCTGCACAACATTACTGTCCTGCCCTTTCATTCATTCATTCATTCATGCATCACATGTAGACATTACCTTATGACATAGCTATGTAAAACCCCTACCACCAGCTATCATCTGCCTGCATTGCTTGGGGAAACAGAGACCCATTTTTAACATCAATGGGTCTCAAAGTTTGTAATGAAAATGATAAGTATCTTTAAGCCTGCAAACACACGTGCAATAATTGCTGTTGGAAAGGATCTTTCACGATTCTTTCCAACAACAATTGACTACACGATGCATGAACGAGTGCTATACATAAGCACCGTTCTGCTCTATGGAGAGGGGAGAACGACGGAGCAGCACCCTGCTGTGCGTTTCCCCCCCTTCACTTCAATTAGGATCGTTCATCGTCCGTGGATCCGCCAGGATGATATGTTTGGATGATGGCCGACGGGCGCTGTACACAGGCAGGATTCTCGTCCGATATCAGCCCCGAGCCCATTATCAGACGAGAACCATTGCAAGTGTGTACGAAGCCTAATAGGGAGAGAGATGAAACGAGAAGGACAAAATAAGCAGATAAAACTTTAGCTTTAAACAAGCAGCTAGCGGGCCTACAACAAGATCCAATTAGAAGCTGCTTCTAACAAAGCTACTGATAGCCATAAATCCTAAACAATTGAATGAGTGTACGTGCTACTTCTAAAAAATTCTGTGACAACATAGCTTATAAACTTCCATGATAAGCCACACATTTTTATACTTTTGGGTGATGTATAAAGGGGTTTGTATTCCTGTCTTTGCCCCAACTAGGGATATACACCTTCTCTATATATCCTGGTGACCATTGTCGTCTAGAATAAAGATGTAGAAAATGCTACATTTCATGTTGTCACAGAACAGAAATAAAGGAAAATGTTCGAGTTTCTTGGGGACACTGTTTGGAGAGATTTAGACTTGTCTCCACCGGCAGGACGTGATCAGAAATCTCTGAAAAGGATCTATACTCCATCTAAAAATGGCTTTGACATTATATATAATTTTTTGCATTATAAGGCAAGGGGCACTAAATTTTGTGTTTTCAAAAATGTGTTATTCTCTTCACCTTTTACAGTTTTGGTCTGGCTGCATCAACTATATACAGAAGAAGCAATTCCAGCATCTATGAGCATGACCGTCACTGATGGAAAGAGCACAAGGAGCAACACCAAACTTGTGAGTCAACTTAATTTCACACAATTCGGTGTCTGGATGTGTCTCCGGTTAAATACAGGTTCTTTTGTCATCAAAATGAAATATTCAATTGCTACCTTCTACTTACCTACCATTAAATGGTGATTTCTGTACAGCTCATGCCTTGAATCATGTGCTTCAAGGCATGTATACAACATGAAGATTACATTTTGTAAGATGACATGCATTGCGCCTAAAGTTATATTTTTTTTTCATGCTACTGTTCTGAAAAGTTCAAAAGGCCCAGGTGGCTGTATAACTGTACACATTTTACAAGCACATTTTGGGTAGAGTTCTTCTTGAGACCCTGTCACCACACAATGCACATGGAGATTAGTATGCTAAGTAAGGTTCCATCCATAACAATACCTCAAACTGCCTATTGTAAACCCAACTCCCACTGTGTTGCACAAACAAAATTAATTCAGCTCTAATACATCCAAGAGCATGGACTGCTTTGTTGGGTGCAAATGCTTTGCCACCCCGGCTGCCATGATGTTTGTTGGGCTGATTAACTGGCTTAATGGGGTAATATTACTAATTAGCTCTTAAAATCACTGAATCTGTTTTCCCTTTTCAGTTGATACTTCAAAGCCTTGATAGAGAAGGGGATCCTTTGATCCTTAGAAATACATTGACATTTTATTGTACACGATTCTGTATAAAATTAAATCTAGGTTCTTCTCTGTTTTTGTCACTTTACCCCTTGCACCTCTAGTTGGTCAAATCAGATGGCACGGAGAGCCTCACATGATCTAGTAGGCTTGTCAATGCAGCCTTGCACATTGTTCTAGAATGGTTTGGCATGCTTTTATCTATGTGCACAGGGGTGATGCCAGGCAGGAGCGTCTCCTAGCATCATCTGCTCAAGGCTACGTACACGCGTCAGATGGTTCCTGTTCGATTATGGCTTCAGGGCTGATATCGGATGAGAATCTGACGCCTGGTCATTCATGGATCTGTCCTGCTGTTCGTAGTACAAGTGAAGGGGAGAGAACGCAGCGGGTGCTGCTCACTTGTTCTCCCCCCTCCCCTCTCCAAAGAGTAAAACGGCGCTGTACGTACAACGCTTGTTCATGCATCGTTCTTTTGTCGTTTGTGAAAGATCCTTTCCAACGACAAAAATCTAACGTGTTTGCAGCCTTACTGACCAGCTAGAGCAGCCATGACCTGGAGGATGCCCAGATAGAGCTGCCAGATTTAATATTCACCCCAGCCTGCTCCTAATGGTACTTCCTGAGGTTGCATTCAATGATGCCCATTCACTGCATGGGCAATAAGTAGAGAGGGTGCCAGGTGGAGACTGCATGGAGCTCTTTATACTGTAATAGCCAGTGGATACTGTATGACCATTAACTTTATCGGGTTTAGACTTAGTTATCAGAAGCATTGGTAATTAATATTTAATTGCACAGCTCTCTGACGACGAGTTAGGGGGGGAGCCTAAAAGTACATGAGGCTTAAGTGAAGTGGGTGTGATAAATTTGGGGAAGAAATGTACTATGTGGCTTATATGAAATCAGTGACTACTCTGCTGCATTATGTTAAACTTACATTTATTGCTTATGTTTTTAGGGGTCATTATATTTTTTATTAAGAAATTAAAAAAAAAAGCAAAAAGTACAATATAAAATATATAATCTCGGTACAGCAGGGTATATAACATTCAATAAACAAAGGATAGAGGACTGAGGATACAAAATATATAATCAGAGTATACCAGGGTTTATACATCTCAAATATTGAACATTTCTGTAACAATAATTGTACATAAAGGGAAAAAAGGAGGGGGATAATTAGGAAAAGGAATGGAAGTAATTCTTTTGCTTAAGCTTTTAGTTACCATATTGATTCTATAAATGAGCAGATTCCATTGCTTTGCTTCCACTTTGTAGTTCAGAAAGAAATAAGGCTGCACAAAAAACAAATTTGGTTTTTAGCATTAAAATCAATGCAATGGTTTTTACATAAAACATTTTGAGGTCTAACAAAACACAGCAGCTTTTTCCTTTTAGATTTTTTTTTAAATAGTGTGTACTCCTTTTCTGTAGCCCAGCACATGAGCAAGCAAAAGAAAACTGTAAGCAAGTTGTTTTGAAACACCAATAGTGTAAACAAGCTCTAATACAATAATAACAATTTTCTCCTTGATTTATTTTGCAAATGCATGTTTATATCTTAAAGCATGTATAATAGGCAACACATACCTAGACATTGTTTTTATTATTAAGCATTATAAATAGTTTGACACTTTTCAAACGCACAAAATATATTTATTTTTCTCTCTGCAAGTTTTATAAAGATTCTCCAGTGCATTGCATCTTGTGGCACTACTACACTGGGGTTATACAAGTTCACCTGACTGAATGCCATCTTTCTAGAATAATCTTTAGTCCCCAGTGACACAATTATAGACCATGTTCTCAGACCCTTCAACACTACAAGGCCTGGACTTGGCTTGTCGCTTAGGTTCCTGCCTTTGTTCTGTTTCTATGTAAAGTGTCTCGTCTTGGTTCTCTTCGGTCTGTGTAATTTGTCAGGATGTTCAGCGGGCCCCATACACCTGTTTGTTCTACAACACATTAATGCATGTGCCTGGGAGACATAGCCCTCCTTTATAATAAGATCCATTACAGGCTCTTTGTGAACTTGGCCAACACTTGAGATCTTTAAACGTTGAAGAGGCTACTTGAAATGACAAATCTCCCTTTCACCACGGCAGGTTTTATTATGGGCGTCAGTGGTAAAAGCAGCCGGTGACAAGGGTCTCCTCCTCGTCCACCTCTCACGATTGACGCAGCCCCAGATGTCTGGGCCTATAACACCGATATCTAAACTGCACATTTTTCGGAGCCTCAAAGCGGAACAAAGAGGTCCTTTTTTTTGTAGAGCTTCTTGTATAACATTTTCCCGTTCCCTGGTGGATACCAGGCTGAAAATCAGAGCTTTGGCAACTGTTCTGAAGTGGGTAATCTAATCTTCCATAATAAAAGGACCAGCCTGAAACAGAGGGAAAAGACCCATTATGAATATGTTTTACTGCAATTGCAAAACGATCGGTGTCATTGTTGGACGTTCAATGATCATAAAATTGCTGAGATGTGCTTTGTGTGCTCATCTTACCTTTGCAGGAAATGGCCACTTTGCTGGATCGTTATCTTTTCTTTCAGAGCCGGGACTTCCATGTACTTGGTTATTCTAGGTGAGCTTAGGGCTGTGTGGGGTCTATTGATGGTATCCTACGATCAACCTGATTCACCCCCCCAGTCTATATCCAAACTTTCCATAAAAAATAAAATTCCTTATTCAGTAGGGTAAGTTAATAGAATTAAAATGTAAATATTTGCTTTAATGCTCGATTTGTCTTTTTTCTCAGCCCTGTTTTTTGAGAATGCAGAACACTAGGAGCTGGAGGCTTTGAAATAAAGGCTATGTACACATGTGCAATGGTTCGCGTCCAATATTCGCCTCAGGGCTAGTATCAGAAGAGAATCTAGCGTGTGTACAGTGCTTGTCGACCGAACGACCGTCCTGGCGGATCCATGGATGACGAACGATCGTAATGCAAATGAAGGGGAGAGACCACAGCCGGGTGCCGCTCCGACGTTCTCCCCTCTCCATAGAGCAGAGCAGCTCTGTAAGTACACTGCTCGTTCATGCATTGTGCAGTCGTTTGAAGAATAGTGAGGGATCCTTTCCAACGACAATGAATGCACATGTGTACGTAGCCAAACTTTATATCTTTCATGTGTTTTTAAACACATACCGGCATCTATATCAACACACCTTTCAAAAACGATACATTCCCGTACTAGATTGTAAGCTCTTCGGGGCAGGGTCCTCTCCTCCTGTATCACTGTCTGTATTAGTCTGTCATTTGCAAAAAAATTATAGAAATCACATACTTTATAACAATAAAGAAATCACATACTTCATAACAATAAAGATAGCCCCGGGGTGTGCGGATAGCTGGTCAGAAAAGGATTCCAAGAAAGTTATGAAGCTCTAGGAGTTCTGAATTTTATTACAAGTCTTTAAAACAGCATTGAGTCTTTTGTTAATAAATAGTTGGATATTTAATAATACGTATTGTGATTTCTCTCTCTGGGGACTGTGAACGAGCAGTCAAAGCATTTGTTCAGAGGAATGTGGAGCGTGACATTACCGTAGTGAAAGGAGACAATAGCGTAACCTTTAGTCTACAGGTTTACAATAAACACCGTGAGAGATTCTCTACACCCATGGGCCGCCTACGTTGGCTTAATTCTAAAGGAAACAAGGTGGCTGTAATCTGCTATTATAGAAATTTAATCTAAAACGTACTTCTTTATTGAAAATGACATCAACCTAAAGAGACCCTGTCACAGGGCACAGGACACCCTGTCCAGCTGCCTTCAAAATGATATGGTGTAATGAAAAATACGCTAAAAAAGGTGAGCATTCAATCCCATCCATTTTGAAGAGGCTTTACCCTTAAAACCTGTAAAATTCTTCACGTATAATAAATTGTTTATCAAAAAAAAACTAAATCTGATACTTTTTACAAAGTTCCTAAAAAGTTTTATCTAATCTTCGCACAATTGATAGATGTTTCCATGACTTAATCCAAATGTAGAAAAAAAAACCTGTGCTTAAGATCATTCAAGAAATACCTACTCATACCGAAGATATTTGTTCATGTTTTCCCGAGCACAAAGTGGGGCTAGACATTGTTATTGGGAATAATGCACAAAGACAGCTTTTCTTATTAGCAAATACTGGCACGCATCCCAAACAAGCCACACGCTGTGTCAGATTCTTATCCTTATATGTGTAATGAAGTATTAGTATTTTTTAATTAAGTTGTGCCTCCAACTCAAATAGTGTTCCCTGGGGCACTAAGAAGCCTTAGCGCAATCCTCCGAGTATGTCGCCAAGAGCGGCTCACCAAATATAAGTTTAGTTACCTTAATTGAAGTGATTTACATTACAGCGCCATGCCCAAAGATTTTCTGGGCTGATTGCAACAGTTGCTGTGCATTGACTAATAAATTGTATGAGAAAACAATTTAACACCCCCAGGGGTTGGCTAGTGGATACAGGATGAGAGTGCGCCATAAGAGCCTCAACAATGGGGGTCATTTATTAATTTCCTAATGCTGAACTTCTTATCCTTTAGGAACCTGTAACGTGTCCAAGGTAATTAAGTTCAGTTATATTTATTTGTCAAAAGATTTCTAAACAAACCAACACGTTTCAGGGCTTTTATGGGACCCTATTTATCAGGAACTTTCATTTTTTCATGCATTAACACTCATTACATGGATGCTAATAGCAGCACCTAAAACACATAATAATATGCATGAAAAACCACGCTGAAAGCGGTGAATCCAGCCTAAAAATGACTGCGTTGGGAGCTCACAGTACCAAATAATAAATATATGTTCAGATATTTATCAATATCCCTTTTCACGGTCTTTACCTTTTTATTATGTGAGGATAATGTTGCTTATCAGGCCCAATGATTTTAGTATTTGGTAACTTTAATATCAAGCTTTGTGCATCAGGCAGCAGGGTGGCTCAGTGGTTAGCACTCTGGCCTTTGCAGCGCTGGGTCCCAGGTTTGAATCTCGGCCAGGAAATTATCTGCATGGAGTTTGCAGGTTCTTCCTGTGTCTGTGCAGGTTTTCTCCCACATTCCAAAAACATGCAGTTGGGTTAATTGGCTTCCCCCAAAATTTACCTTAGACTGTGGTAAAGACGTATGACAATAAATTGTGAGCCCTTTGAGGGACAGTTAGTGACATGACTATGGACTTTGTACAGCGCTGCATAGTAAGTTGGCGCTATATAAATACTGTGTAATATTAATAATAATCATTTTTGTGTTATATTAAAACAAATTTTTGTTAAAAGTTAAAGAATGGAAATGGTAAAAGTAGAGGTATACATGAAAAGAATATATTCAAATTTCTATCTTTTAGATGTGCTTTACAATTCTAGAATAGTGTTCTCAATGGGTCTAGTTCACAAGTTTGATTTGATGCTGGCTGCAGGCATTTTTTTTTTTTTTTTTTGGCATGGACTAATGAAACGGGGGTTGTACAATGACTAGCATGCACCTGCTAAAAGCACCAGTGGCTGTGCCGGTACCAAAATTGTTTCCAGCTATGCTTATTGAACATTTTTATTTAGCTGTACAGTGTTATTGTGTGCTCTCTGTTATCAGCAAGCATTAGATAACTATTGTAATGAGCAATACATTGCGCTATAGAGCACTCCTATTCAGTGCCATGTAGGAGGATCCCAAGGCCAAGGAGTTCATTGATTTACTGCCTGCAGGCACTTCCAATATCAATCCTTGCTGGGATGGTTTACCTGTAACGCCTGGCACCGGTTTATTTTGGTGCTGTTACAAATGACCACTTACCCAACGATTAACCGCTAACACCCCGTAACTCTAGTATCAAGCCCTTCTGGAACATGAAGAGTCCCTTGAGATTAAGTGCAGCTCTTGGGACCTTTCTAAGTTTTCAGAGGCATTTACAATTTCTAACTGAGAATTTCCAATTTACTGTTTGCACAACCTTTCCTAAAAAAAAAAAACATTTTCTTTGTCCCGCAGTTATGATTATGATTAATTTAGGAATGTGTCACTAAAACTTGGTCCTTGCCAGAGCCATAAACTGGTTAAACTCTAGTCGTACATTGACTCCTATTCACTGCGGTGATTGTTACTCAGAGAGAATTAGCCATGAGTTTGGTTTACACATTAACATGTACATAATAGAGAGTTTATCCCTATGTGTCACTCAGCCAAGAATGACTCTCCATCCATCATCAGCTCAGTGTGCTTGGTCCTTGTGTGTTAATGGGCCACTGCAACATGAGCTTCTTGTTATTTAAAAGAGTCCTCTTTCTCCACACTGCCTTGTAAATTATTCGGAGGAAGTGCTCATGTGGTTTGTAAGAGGGTGGATTCTCTTTATTTACCTCTCCCTGTATTCTATGAAAGACTTCCTGCTGAAATCAGCTGTCACACGGAAAGTCACATCCATAACAAGTGAGCCATCTACAATATCATCAACTGTTGAGTAAGACTAAGGGCCCATTTAGTAATGTGCTGTGGATTTGCATCTGCGTTCCTGCACTAAGATCATAGCATGCTGTGCACTGCATTAAATCAGAATTATGGTTCCGCATTCCAAAATTGTGAGCAGACAGGGACAGGTGATGTCCCTTGTGCAATAAAACATGCTTACCTGCCCGTTCGCAATCTTCTTTTACAAATACCCTGAGCTGCGCATGTACAGCTCAGTGCAGGGTGCTGGGTATCCTGCCATCCCCTGGGGCTGCAGGAGCTAAGTGGGCTTCCACACAGGTGCAGCTCAGGGCTGGGTATCCTGCCATCCCCTGGGGCTGCAAGGACTAAAAAAGTTTCCACACACACATGTGCAGGGTGATAAATATCCTACCATCCTCTGGGGCTGCAAGGACTAAATAGGCTTCCACACACACATGTGCTGGATATCCTGCCATCCCCTGGAGCTGAGGAACTAAATAGGCTTCCACACACATGTGCAGGGTGTTGGATATTGTGCCATCCCCTGGGGGTGCAGAAACTAAATAATGTTCCACGCACACATGTGCAGGGTGCTGGGTATCCTACCATCCTCTGGGGCTGCAGGAACTAAATGCGCTTCCACACACACATGTGCTGGGTATCCTGCCATCCTCTGGAGCTGCAAGGACTAAATGAGCTTCCACACACACATGTGCTGGGTATCCTGCCATCCTCTGGAGCTGCAGGAACTAAGTAAGCTTACACACACACATGTGCAGGGTACTGGATATTCTGCCATCCTCTGGGGCTGCAGGAACTAAATGCGTTTCCACACACACGTGTGTGTGTGTGATCATAAATGATCTGAAGAGGTCTTCTTTTCCTTTACAAAATGTTTCATGTAAATATTCCATTATAAAAATAAAATTATCAATTCAATTATAGCATCTTTTTAAATGTTCAAGCTAATTTTACAAAGCTGAGGCCCTTGGTGCAGCAAACCCTGAGAACATTCCTTAGTGCTGGCTGCCTGTATTGTGGCTTTAAACAGTAGGAAACATGAACGTTATTGATTTGAGATCAATTGTTCTGAAGGGGTCATGTTGGACCTCCTAGGTTAAAAGACTGCAGCTTTAATACTAAACACAGCACTCCAAGCTTTCCATGGCACTGGATCCCCAATATAGACCCCTACTCCAGCCCTTGTTTCCATATGCAGCACAGATAATGGTCAAGGAGCATGAAACTAATGTAAAGTTAGGAATAAATGTCTGTACAGTGGTAGACTATATCTGTACTGTAAACTAGTGGTTCTAGGTATACAATTAGACATGTACAAGAAGAACTAGTTTCCATGGTTCCACTCACTATGCCACAATGAGAAATAACCCCCTTATTTTTGGGACTTGCTGGATTGAGATAACTATGAGTAAACTTTGCTATTTAATGCATGGATGTAAACTGCTTCTGGTGCAGTTGTAGATGTTGCAGGTTAAACTTTGCTGCCATCTAGTGGATATAAAGAAGAATTTCTCTTTCAATTGTAGCACATGCAAATTCGCATTTCTTTAAATAGTTTTTATTTTCAATTAAACAACAAAACAAGTAAGGATTTGGTTGACAAGTTTGTGCATAGGGAAGCAGCTAACTAGAAAAAAAACTATAACAAAACATGGCTATTTAAGTAAAAGCATATTAATGTGAAAAGTAAAGATTTCCATTTCTGAGAAATGTCCCCTTATTTGGGTACTTCTTTTTGGAGACCTTGCTATAAGAAAGGAATGTGTCTTACATGCTCCTCCTGCCAGCTGTCTGGCTGTGCCTATCTTTGATAGTTTTGAGTCAGACATGCTGAGAATGGGTATCAGAATTTGTTAGCTTGATGCAGTAATTCTCCAATTGCCTTCCCTTTAAACTTTTATGGATGTGTCTTCAATATATTATGCAGCATTACACATTAAATGGGGGGTTTTAAATAAAAAATACAGTGACACAGGAGGAGAAGAGGACCCTGCCCAACAGAGCTTACAATCCAATAGCTGGGGTACACAATAGAAGGGGGATAGGGATTTGTTATTATTAATATTATTATTAATAAACAGGATTTGTATAGAACCAACATATTACGTAGTGCTGTACATTAAATAGGGGTTGCAAAGGATTGATACAGGCAGTGACACTGCATGTAGCAATCAGGACCTGCTTGGCATTTGCAACAATTTTTACCCAATGATCAAAACAATATTTAATTTTATTTCATATAGAATAAACTAATTTTTTTATTGCAACCATACAGAGACCACCAGTTGCTGGCCTTCTCTTTATTATTTGCAGCACAGTAATACTGCAGTAATCATTCAGCTTGGATGCTGATTGCATGACTTGACGTACCAGCAAGCATGTATATAAAGTGTGATCAAAATGAAGAGAGTGACGCATAATATAAATAAAATTTATTTTGATCAATCTTACAATAAAAAAAAAGAATTTTCAATGAAAATATTAATTTTTTCCTTAAAAAAGTTTTCATAAACCTAGGCAATTCATACCGAACACATTAAAGTTTTGCAAATCATTACTTCCCTGTATATCAAGCTGGGATTTATCCTTCTCTTCTGGTGTCAATGAACGCTGGGCTTGTGTTGATGGCATTGACATGAGCTCGAGACGTGTGCGAGAGATCAGCCAGAATTCATTTGACTTGCAGTTGACCTCCTTTTGACCTGCATTTGACAATTTGTATCTAGGCAAGTTTTATATTCTCAAAGACACGTATGAAAATTTAAAACCCACAAAGAAAAAAGGCCATTGACATACACCTGAAATGTGCTGCTCTAATAATGCTTTAACAATTTATATCTCTTGGTAATCTTTGTTTTGGGGTTCATTCGCACCTCTCCAGAGCCATGTAATGTAGAAACCAAATATTGCCAGCGGCATTCCAGTGCATTAACGAAATGCACTTCTGGTGCACATGCATTGGCAGTCTATTAATTTAAAATTGTTTCTTTAATGTTATGCAGGTAACAGATGGAAAAGGTTGCTGTTAATCCATTTTTAATGCTTCTTCATGTAATTGAATTTGCATAGTAATGTAATAATCAGATTTGGCCACTAGAGGGCACTTGGTAATTATGAATGTTTAGCTTCAAGAGTCAGACAAACATTGTGAGAGTTTCTCCAACTTTTTAACATAGGGGAACCCTTGAAATAACTTTTAGGTCTTCTGGGAACTCCTGCTAAAATTTCTATATCTGCAGCTCACAGTACTTTAGCATTGTGGTCAGTGGGAAGAATTCCTTTTACATTGCTGGCCATTGGGAAGAATGTCACCCTTACAGATCATTGGTGTCACTACTGACCTGAGAGTAACAAACTGCTCATTGCTCAAGGAATCCCCAGCAACCTCTGGGTTTTCCATAGAATTCTGTATTGGAGAATATGGGGGTGCGTATATATTTCTCCCTCTCTCTACACGTATAATGATTAGTCAATACATTAAAACCACTTACATGTTAAACCCAATCACATTGGTTATTCAGGTAGGGGGAAACAAGTGAACAGTCTGTTCTTGTAGGTGATGTGTTGGTAGCATGAAGAATAGACAAGTACTGAATTAAAATAGATTGACATCTGAGAGCATTTCTTAACCTCCTGGGCGGTTCATTTCTGTCCAGGTTTATATGTCTAAAAGCGGTACATTGTCTTTCATGAAAATGTATTTTACAGTATAATATATTAAAGTTTGAAACACAAAATCATGTCAAAATAAATAAAAATAAAAATAAATATTAAACTTTCGCATGATTTTGTGTTTCAAACTTTATTATACTCATACTATATCATACTGTAAAATACATTTTCATGAAAGACAATGTACCGCTTTTAGACATATAAATCCAGTGTATTGCATTCAATTGTATTGAATCCAATAGAAAATAATTTGAAATTCTCGCCGCACCTCTAGCAACGACCGCATGCACGCACCGACATCACCGGGATCTCCGGGGGAACGACAGCGCACTCACCGGGGGACAGATCGAGGAAGAGGACGCAGCCAAAGGACAGGCAGGACACTGGAGGACGCCGGTGGGGCCAGGTAAGTCATTTTTTATTATTTGTTTTAGCTTCCCCAAGCCACACTCGGTGTTACCTCCCCAAAGGTTCTTACAACAACAGCCGGTCTTGTGGGATGTTTCCAGTCTACTGCAGTTAGTTCTTACCAAGAGTGGTCCATGCAAGGACAAACTGTAAACTATGGGGGGCCAGGAATTAATGAAGAATGTTGTGAGAGTGAAAACTAGCCATCTGGTCCAATTCTACAGAAGTGTAAAAGTAACATAAATCACTGAAAAACATAATGCTGGCCTTAAGAAAAAGTTATTGTATTACACCGTGCATCACTGCTTGCTTTGAATGTGAAGCCAAAGACCACTCTAGGGGCTCATAATGACCCCTGACCACCACCAAATGCACCTATAATGTACTTGTATATTAAGAATAGATAATCGGATGTACTATGGGAAGAGGCAGGCCAGCATAGGCAATGTGACTTTAAAGATTTGCTACCAAAAGACAACTTCCCAGATCACAAGGGAACTACACCGTTTGGATAAATGGTTTTAACATTTTGACTGACCAATGTGTATATGATTGGTACAATATAATGATAGATAATATACATCTGAAAGCTTCTGCATTTGATCTTTCCTAACAGAGAATGTGCCAATTAGAAATATATTCCTCCCTTTTATCAGATATTATGTAACCAAATGGGAAAACCTTTGCTCCTGGGCTGCTATAGGAGAGTCAGGGTAATATTCTCTTTAGAAAAGTTAACACTTGGTTCTAGGAGGATATGACACTGGTAAATACAGCTTCATATTATTTCATAATAATTATTTGAATGCAATACCTTAATTTGGCTTGGTGAAAGCCTCTTCTTGTCCCTGTACAGCCGAGATTTAACTTGGGGAGCAAGAAGCAGCTCAAGAAGCCAATCGGGTACTCTGCTGGTAAGAAACCTATCAAAAAGAAGAAAGTACTGTGCTGCTTCTATTCTATTGCTCAGTCAGACAGTGGCCCTGATTTATTAATGGTCTCTAAGTCTGGAAAGCATACACTTTCATCAGTAAAGCTGGGTAAACCAACAAACATGGAATGGATTTCCTAAGTCTTTAGCTATTTGAAAGCAAATGTTTTCAATACTGGACCAAATCTATTCCAGGTTTGCTGGATCACCCAGATTCACTGATGAAAGTGTATCCTCTCCAGCCTTGGGGAGCTTTAATAAATCGGGCACAGTGGATCAGTCTGTGCTCAGAGTAAGTGGGATGAATGACGTATGGGTGTCATTTAACCTGGAATACTAATGACATCTAGTGGCGGAAAGGAGGTACTGCATTTGACAGATTTGGAGTAAAAGCTGTTTGTTTTTTCCCTGGTAGTTCAGCTTTATGAATTGCTTTATGATGGCTATTCAGTCAAGGTCTCTGGTTAGGCAAGACAGATAACACAATAGTAACAGACTATTCATTTATAAGCCTCACACTAAGGATCAAGTCATTTTTTCTAAAGTTGAGTAATGAGCTGAAGGATATTGAACCTTGTATATAGACAAACAATGATTCATCATCTTACCAGAAAATAGCCTTTATTTTAAATATAAATTTTACCATTTTGTCTACCAAACATAAAATTTGTTTTCATTACAATGGGAATAATTTGTGAAAAGGTCAGCGATGAAAACTGAGGCAGAGATATATCTTTTGTAACCAGTCTCACATCTAATTTTTTGGGGAGAGGTAAAACTAAATCATCAAATTTGATGGGAAGCAGGTTCCCCTTTAGGTATCTAAAGCCCAATTTTATATTTTGCAGCCAGATGCTACAATTGTTTCAATTCTTTTTTTTTTCTTTTTAATCTACACTCTGTACCCCAATATTTATTAAATAGAAAAAACTGAAATATCATATTTAAATAAGTATTCAGACCTTTTATAACAACAATTTAGCTCGGGTGCCTCCCATTTTTCTTGTGATCACTGGGATGTTTCTGCTCCTTGATTGGCGCCCCTCTGTGCTTGGCAATGATTTTGGAAAGGCACCACCTCTCTATAGAAGGTCTCATAGCTGCCCAAACCATGAATGGCCTGCGGAACTCAGAGACAGGATTGTTACAAAGCTCAGATCTGGGGAAGCTACAAAACATTTCTGCTGCACAGAAGGTTCCCAAGAGCCCAGCGGCCTCCATAATTCTCAAATGTAAGAGGTTTGGCACAACCAGGACTCCTCCAAGAGCCGGTCGCCCGACCAAACTGGGCAATCACGGAGAAGGGCCTAAGGCTACGTACACACGTCAGATGATTCTCATCCGATAATTGCCTGAGTGCTGATATTGGATGAGAAACTGGCGTGTGTACAGCGCTCTTTATTCATGGATCCATCCTGGCAGATGGACGAATGATTGTAATGGAAGTGAAGAGTGAAGTGGGGTGCCACTCCATTGTTCTCCCCTCTCTATGGAGCAGAACGGTATGTACAGCGTTCGTTCATGCATCGTGCAGTCTTTTGTTGTTGGAAAGGACCGAGAAAGATGCAACAATTATTGCACCTGTGTATGGAGTTTTTTTCCTAATAATATTATCAAATTTACTAAATTGTCATTATGGGGTACGGATTGTAGAATATTGAGAAAAAAAATAACTGAAACGATGCAACCCAAAGAAATGCACTTGAAAATAAATTTTTACTGTGTCCGGTTCATACCAGCACACTAAGCTTCTCACTGTTCTCTCTACCGATGGCTCTGATGTGGGGGATGGAAAAACCCTGCAACTACCGTGATGACCACCAAGAGAGACAGTGCAGAAACGTATAGTGAGTCAGTAATAGAAAAAAGATTAGCTGCAGGGAGACCACAGGCAATACTGGTGACTAGTGCTTTACACCCAGCCTTTTTTGGCTTATTATTATTAAACAGGATTTATATAGTGCCAACATATTATGCAGCGCTGTACATTAAGTAGGGGTTTCAAATGACAGACAGATACAGTGACACAGGAGGAGAAGAGAACCCTGCCCTGAAGAGCTTACAATCTAGGAAATGTCATGAGATGCATGCCACTGCAAAACAGAGCAGCCATTGTGTGGGTTTGATGACATCCAAAGCCATTCAGCATTTCCAGATAGCCCATGAAACCAATAATTCATCCTGGGCTCACTAGGGATTGCTGCAGAGAGCAGCTGATTATGAAAGAGGAGCAATGGAGGGGGAAGTAGCACATGCTGCAGAGTTCAGTTCCTTTTTAAAGGATAACTATGCTTTTCCTATTGATGTTGGCTGACTTTGGAATCCCAGATGAAATTCTAGCCATGGTTACAATAAGGTGTTGAAAGTCTGACAGGTTTTTCATTTTAATATAAGTCTTTGGGGATGCAAAACCTGCTTGGAGGAGGTCAGCTGTGGGTCAAATGCACCTGTTGGTGATTTTCCTATTATCCTAGAAGCATCTCAAACTGATTTCATCAACATGAGCCCAAATCCAATGACCCTGGCCCCAAAAGTACATTAAGCGGAATACACCAACCCCCTGCTGGGATTTCTGTCCTTTCACAGTTCCCACCAGACAAAGCACATACAGATAACATTGCAATGGACAGAACATAACCTAATGACATGTAACATCCATAAATCAGTGACATGGCTTGAGATAATCCAGCCGAATGTCATAGAGCACCAGAGTTAATATCTGATCCAAGAAAATTCAAGTAGACCCACAAAAAAATTACTGCGATGTTCCCAACTGTACCACAGTTAAAAAAACAAAAAAAAAAAAACACCCATTCCCTGTACATTCCAAGCAAAGTAAAAACGCAGAGCTCAACCCTCCAGAATTGTATTCTTATCCAACCGTGCAACCTGGTCACCTCCTTGGTGCAGCATCTAGGCTTCAATATTGGAGCATGCTCAACTTGACCATCGTCTATAACAGTGATTGGCTGCTCATGCCCACACGGGGTCGGTCATGTTCTTCCCCATTGCCAGAAGTCTTATTCTCTTACATAGCAACAAGGAAAGTGCAATGTGACCATGTCTTTTTGGTTGGTGACAATTCTCTGCAAAAGAACAAGTGAGAAGCCTTTTTAAATGGGCTCACCCAGAACATGCTTTGGATGAGTTGAATGAACAACTTTATAAATGGACAAAACGGCTATAGTTAATGAAAAATGGCACACAATTGACCTTTTATAACCCCCCTTCTTCAAAATTTAGGAGTATTTGTGTTTGTTTGCTGTGGGTGGCGGCCGTTTTTTGTTCCTTGCTGGTAAAATTAAGCGTACCCAGCCGCTCAATCATATGACTATCACAGCAATAAAGTTGCTTCTTCACAAAGAGAACGTTCCAAGGCAAATCAATAATTGTCTTCCGATGAAAGCTACCTAGTATCAAAGGGTTTATCTGGATGCGTCTTTTCCCTTCTGACCCAAATACCTACTTTCTGTATTATCAGCCACTCTGCTTGGGGTGCAGAAACCTGAATTTTAAGGCAGTCTATCGATCTTCCTGCAGTTTGGTCTATATTGTCCAGGAAAACTGTCCCATTATGAAATTCACCGATTTTTGTAAATGATTCACATGTTATATGTTCACGTGCTTTCATTTTGTTTCTGCCCAACTGTACATAACCTGATTTCAAGGTATCTCCGGGATGCTCTGAGCTTCCCGTAATGATCCTGATCTTCTCAATATTAGTTGAGTTCTGGAAAGTCATTGTAAAATGATCATTTGCTTTTATATCTACCCCCCAGAAGAAACTGGCACTCGGGAAACACACATGGTCTGCGGTGTGTTCTTGGTAAGACTTTATACTGGTGGCACAGGACGCTGGCGGATGATCGCCATAGACTTCCATGATTTCCACAAATTCTTTGTCTTTCAAATTATTTTCTCTGCTCTGAAATGATGAAAAGTGCCCGATGTGTTGGAAAAGGGATGGTTTGTACTGGATTATCTTCTTCTGAGCCTTAGATTGATAGAAAAGATCTAGGAGCCAGTCACATGGCATCTCATCGTAGAAAATCAGTAGGAAACGTGCTAGTTTTGGCAAATCCTCATTGTGGTAAAGTTTCCCTATATATCCCAGGTTGGAAAAAGTTATTGTGGTCCATGGTAAAGGATAATGGTTCACATATGACTTAATTGAGGTGAGAAAGTTCAAAGAACAGGTAACATCATCTTCTAACATCAGATAGAACTGAGACAGATTGGCACAGAAGTTTACCAGGAAGGCATAGTCCACGTTCTGTTTGGAACGGAATTTAACTCTTTCAGGTGGGTCGTTAAAGTTCCTCTTCAGACCTTCCAGAGTGGGATAGGCATTGGTGTAGCTGCTTATCACAATCAGCTGCCCTGCTGCAATCTCTGAAGAAAAATACTTTTGCAGGTCTGCTGCCACTTCTTCGTTTATGGAATATTTAGTGTTGGCCAGGTATACCACAACCACTAACTCACCGAGCTCCGACGGACTGCTGTGGCTGAAGATGGACTGAAGTGTGGTCAGAAGATAGTTCTCTTTTTTCCTCTTCACAGAAGATATGCCGATGGATAAAAATTCTATTCAAAGCAGAAGAAGAAAAAAAAAAAGATACATGTTATATTATTACCCAGTATTTATATAGCGCCGACATATTATGCAGTGCAGTACAAAGTCCATAGTCATGTCACTAGCAGTCCCTCAAAGGAGCTCACAATCTAATGTCCCTGCCATAGTCATGTCTAAGGTCAATTCGGGGTAGCAAATTCACCTAACTGCATGTTTTTAGATTGTGGGAGGAAACCCACGCAAACTCCATGCAGATAGTGGCCTGGCTGAGATTTGAACCTGGGACCTAGTGCTGCAAAGGCCAGACTGCTAACCTCTGAGCCACCTTGTTGCCCATACTACCTAAATAATGAACTACTTGTGAATGTTTAATAATATTTCACTTTTCATTGCTTTATAAACATGTCTCTAAGGTGGGTATTTATAAATTATTTCCCTGCCAATTTGTTCATAATTTTCATTTATACAGATATTATTATTGTGACAGCTGTGCACTTTGTGGCCACTAAGTGGCAGAGCAAGTCATTGCTTTGATGGGAACTAAAATGAGAGATTTAAACTCCTCTCGGTGAATTTCAGACGAATTAACAGGGAATCATATAATATACAGCCCTAAATGTCATTCAGTATAGGTTTGTATCTATTTTAAAATGCACAGTGATTTATTATTAGGTGTGCCATCCAGAGGCCTTGCTCAAATCCAGATATCGATAGGCAAAACCAGGTTTAGGTAAATAAAGAAAATTTGCGCTAATTATTATTTAGTTATTTCTTATGACTTGAGTATGGTTTCAGGTTTTGCTGGCACAGTATATTATTATTATGGGCAAGTCTTTCTGTCAAGGTATACAATAATGACTTGTCCTAATCATCCAGCTAATGAAATCTAAACCGATCTGTTAAATAAAAAGAACAACCAAAAAAAAAAACTTGCCATCAGGTGCTAGTATTTAGTTTCAGCTATTTTATCATGTATGTTATTATATTATGTAATAGAATATTTTAGGATGCTTTATTTGGGGTTCATTAAGTTAAATCAAATTAAATGGGCTTCCTTAACCTAATGTTTATGCACATCAATCGTTCTTTTTTATGTACAATATAAGAGTAACCAACATTTTATAAAAAGTAGTAAAAGTAAAGTATACACAGATATATTTTAACTGTTTATGTAGTTGTATGGCTGGTATATAAGCAGCTATGATGACAGTTGAGAAGAGAACAGGCAATGTCATTAATATTTTCCAAAACAGTAATAGTATAAGCTACAATGTATTTGTTAAAGCAGAACTTTAAAAAAAAAAAAAGAAAAGCCCTCAATCCATCTACAAATGGAGCCCAGGGAGTCCCACGCTGTCTCAGCTTCCTCATTCTTTACACCTTATTCTTTACAATGCCGCCAGCCCAAGCGCCGGCAGCCTTTTGGGATATGCAAGGCAAGATATTGTTTATTTAAACTAGGTTAAGGTATGACTGTAATAATTCCTATTCTTCACATTCTTCTTCTGTCTACACACCACCTCTGTTAGATTCTGCACAAAGCAAAAGCGCCTAAAAATCTCACAGTTCAGGTGCTAAGTACACAAACTGCTAAAGGGTGCGAGTACATATACTGTTGTTTATTTATTGTAATAAAAACATTTTAAGGAGTGCATAGGTAGAATAACCCCTCCAGCATTGTAATTCTGTCCGTATTTCCATGCAAAAAGCCTTTTTTGCATGGAAATGCGTTTTACATTGTAGGCCTATAATTCTTAGGCATAACTCACCAAAATATGTCCAATATTTAACAAATTTAGTACATTTAATAGTAAACTTTAAATAAAAAAAAAAAAAAACACAAAAATCGGTACAAAAAAATGTTTACGTAATATAAATGTACAGTAGCATGTTTAAAAAAAAAAAAAAAAAAAAAAAATATATATATATATTATAAATGTTTCTTTGTATTGGACTCAATACAGCTATTGGGTATTGAATCCAATACAAAATTTTTTGAATTTCCCTCCACTCCTCTCGCCCGCACCTACGTCACCGGGGAACCCCAGAGATTGTCTCTGCACACACTGGGAGAAGATCGAAGACGTGTCTGGAGGAGCTGCAGGAACCAGCAGGACGCCGGGGGACGACAACAGAACAAGGT
>NC_092866.1:62627840-62733815 GCF_032062135.1 Pyxicephalus adspersus | reverse complement strand
TGTTGCAGAGAAGGACTTTATTGCTCTGAGTGGTCCCTCTGCAAAGGTCCAACGTGCTCCCTTTTGGGCAGACCTTTGTAATCAGCAAAGCCTAAAGCTTCCCTACTGATTGAGGAGCTTTGGTATTGAAGCAGCACAGAATGCATCAGGCTTGTGTTCCCACAGCGAGTAAAAGTTCTCCGCTGCAGAATGCTGCCTTTAGACAGGCTTTTAACACAGGTTGTGGGTAATTTTTAGGGAAATTAAATTTTCCCAGCACACATTACTTACATAAATGAAACTGAATTGTACTTTTTAAGGACAACCGTTACCCCTTTAAAATTCAGCCTTATTTAAATTTGTATTTTCCATGTTACTCCCCTGATTTTCATGTGCTGCACAGTGTGCATCTACCACACACCACACCACGCCTAAGCCAAAATACATCTCCCACTAAATGAATATGTGTAATAACTTAGACTCCCATACGATGTTGTTACCTGCAGATAGGGATCGGTTGGATCCGGACAATTGTATTCAGGTGAGGGTTTGGTTACCAGGATGACACACATTGCCAGACATAATCCAAATAGTACTTTCCATATGTGAAATCTCCTCATTCTTTAGATTCACTCTGCTGCTGTTCTTGTCTAAAAGAGAAAAACAACCATGAACTTCAACTTTCAACATAAAACAAACACAGAATAATAAATCTTCTAGCAAACAGAATAATAAATCTTCTTGCAAATATGCAATACACAAATAAAAGTTGCTGTACCCTTCAATAGGGATTGTGTTTCTACTTGCTGAAATGTCACTATAGTTTTTCAGATGCTACATTAAGCAACCAAGAAAGAAAAAAACTTTCTTTCCTTTTAGTTATAGGGACTTTTTAGTGGTATATATAACAACGAACAATGTTGTAAATATTACATCAATATAACTTACAAGTTTTGCCTTATATGTTTAATTTATTTAATAGGGTTGGTATAAAAACTCTTTTATGTATATGTGTGTGTGTGTGTGTGTATATATATATATATATATATATATAATATTTTTTTTTTTTTTTTTTTTTATTTTTATTATTTAAAATGCTTATTTCCCACACTCCTGAAGAAGCAGACTTGTATCTGTGAATGTAATTATGTTGTCCTATATGAGAACCTTACCTGTTTAGGCTTAGTTTTCCAGGGATGACTATACATACTAGGAGGTTTTCGATCTTGTATATGACGCAAATTTTATGTATTGTTTTTATTCTGTCGGTCAACAATAAATTATTTACAATGCTTTTTTATAAAAAGTTTTTTGCCACTAAAAAGTTCCTAGAACTAAGAGGAAAGTAAAGGTTTTTTTTTTTCTTGGTTGAATTGATTCTTTGAGATGTGGTCCTATGCTATTTGCTAACCACTGAAATATCATTAAAAACAATTTGCTACATTAAGCAGACAAGGGCATTTTGCAGACTTATTCACCTCTCCAAAGACTTGATATTGCCAAAAAAATTTTTGAAGCTTTTGCAAGCATTTTTACCCTTTGTGTTTGGGTTACAGTTCTGCTTTATTTACAGAAGCCGTAGTCTCTGTATAGCAAGGGCAGGAGTGTAAGAAGCAGTGGCACAAAGAGCCAACCAGTTAATGTGCTGACAAGTAACATTAATAGGAGGAGAACCGAGAGACAAGCTCATCTTTTTTTTACTCCTTTCTCTGTCTAGACACAGGCTGGAGCTATGTCCAGAATGACTTGGGGTTGAAGGAAGTGGATTGAATATTGCAGATCATAAGCCTGGGGACATCTAGTGTCAGAAAACGGTACTGTGCAGAAAAAAACTGAATTAAAGACAGATATTGCATCATAAGCTGGTTTATGTTGTTTATTAAATGAGCTATTAAAGTGCATGTCCAGCCACCTGTTTTCCATTAGTAAGGAAGTTAAAAACTGTATCATTTTATTTTTTGCTTTCTGCTCCCAACTAGAAAAGGACACTTCCTGTCCTATGAACACAAACGGGAATTCACTACATTTTCATTCTAGAGAGGTGTCAAAAAAAGGTTTATCTCCATTGAAGGCTTTTTCCCTTCCATTCTGTTTAGTGCCAATGGTCACAAATTTAAATATAAGGGTGAATCCTTCCAGTAGGGATCAAAATATCAATCAAAAGTTTACAAAATATCTAACCCTACTATTCTTTATCTAAAATTGCCTTTACATACTCTTCATACATAGCTTGGGTGAGGTTTGGAAGATTTAAAATTTGCCTTAGGGTTTGATAGCTGTGTTCCCCTGGGGTGATTCACCCTCTCTAATGTGATGGCTTTTTCCCTTCCATTCCGTCTAGTGCCAGTGGTCACAAATTTTAAATATAAGGGTGAATCCTCCCAGTAGGGATACAAATATCAATCAAAACTTTACAAACTATCTAACCCTATTATTCTTTATCTAAAATTGCCTTTACATATTCTTCATACATAGCTTGGATAGGGAAAGTCTTACAATTGTGATTCCTTTTTCTGGTGACAACTGTTCTTATCTCAGCCAGGACCCTATCTGCATGGAGTTTGCAGGTTCTCCCTGTATCTGTGTGGGTTTCCTCCTGAGATTTCAGGTTTCCTCCCACATCCCAAAAACATGCATTAAGGTTAATTGGCTTCCCCTCAAAATTGACCTTAGACAACAATAATGACATATTAGGGACATTAGATTGTGAGCTCCTTTGAGGGACAATTAGTGACACAACTATCGACTTTGTACAGTGCTGCGTAATATAATGGCGCTATATAAATACTGTGAAAAAATAGTAATAACAGGAGTTTCCTCTAACTTTGGAGAAATGTTCTCACACTTTAAGTTGTCTCTCCATGACAGGCAGTGAAAAGAACCCCTCACCCCCAGAGGTATACAGGAAACAAAATCGATTTAATGATAACAAATGCAACAAATGTTTTATACAGATGACTGCACCTCACTACCTCCTAGAGATGTAAGAGAGCATTGAGTGTTAAAATTCCCAAGCCAAAAAAAAAGTAGAAAGAAACTGATGATACCATTCCTATCCAGAGAAAATGCTGCTTCTGTGTCCCTTCACTGCTGAACCTGTAAACCCGTCTGCCCATCTCTGTACAGTCTCTGTACAAAGCACAACAACAGTATTTTAATATTAAATGCTGATTTTTCCTTTATACAGTTCACTAGCAAGAGTACTGGCTTTTTAGTATTAATGTACTCACCTGGTCCAATATCAACACGCTATACGAGCTGGCACAGTATCTTAATATCTCACACTGACAGGCTGAGTTTAAAAGCTGTACGAGTGCCTTTGGATTTCCATAAATAGGGAGTTTAACTTGGGCAATCACTTCCTTGAGTCACACAGCCCCAGGGTAACTCCACTTATATTTTACGAGTGGGATGCTGATGAGTTCATATTAATATAAGGTTTCGTTTGTTCTACACTCATGTCTACAAATGTAATATTAGATTCAGGCAAATCACAACATTTCAATGTTTTAAAGCCAGCACCTTAATCTGACACTTTTATCAGTCACCTTGCTGTAATCTTGTTCTATACGGAGACAGGTACAGGCCAAGAATCCATTTATTTCTATTTGAATCATATTTTGTGACTTGAGGTCAGCTGAGGTCAGCTAGAGATAATTAAAGGGTGTATAGGGCATAAGTGGAGAAATAACATGTAGTCCTTTTATTTTAATAAGGTTTTAGGATATTGTGAAATGGTCATTATTAGCTGTTTGCTCCTGTTGGAGAAGGATCTTGTTGACCAACCTCCGCCACCTCAATGCATAAACATGCACATTAAAAATTTCCATGCAACTTTGAGAAGAGAAACAGAACAAAGAACCATTCAATAAGAAACAGGTTTATAGAGAATAAGAACCATCAAGCAAAGATTCACAAGAACAGAATCAGAAGCATGCTAACAGAATCAGAAAGAAGTTTACAGGGACAATGTCGGAATCATGCTTGAGGAATTAGAAATAGATTTGCAGGGACAGAATCAAGACCATGTTGCTAAAACCAGTAATGCATAATTAGAAACAAATTCATAGTGTCAAAATCAAAACCAAAGCTGGCACAGCTGAGTTTAAAGGAACTGGCACAATTGAAATCAAATTCACAGGAATAGAATCCGAGACAGATTCTCATGGGCAAATTCAAAAATGGTGTTGCAACCGGAAAGCGAATCACAGAGACAGAATCTTAGTCATGCTAACTGTCAGAAACCATTTCACAGTGATGGAATCGGAGTCTTCCGAATACCTGGAACACAATTTACAGACATAACTGGAAATGCTAAAATAACAAATATGCTCTAGACCAGTGGTCGCCAACACAAAGCCGTGTGTTACTCAAAGGGGAAGAAACTTCCCCCAGAGTGACGTCACAATGTCAGAACCTTCCCACTCTCCCATTGCAGGTCTGAGCCTGTGTCCAGAGACACGGTCCACGGCTCTGGCCGGTGCTCCCCCCCCAGCTGGGTCCTTCTTCTGTGGTTCGCGGACAACCGGTTGGTGACCCAGACTACAAAGGGATGTGGAAAACTGCTATTATTTTCCTGGTTGCAAAGAAGGCAATATTCCATAACTGGTAGTCCCCCAAACCTCTTACCCCCTGTCTGTTTCCTGATAAGATTGCTTGTATTGAAGCCTCCCTAGATAAAGAGTCTAGAGTGAAACATTTTTTGATTTGTGGGAATCCTTTATGAAACATCCTTTTCTTCCCTCCTTCATGAAACACAGAATTATCCAATCTTTCTAATTGACACCCTGGTACATTTAGGCTACTTCTCAATGACCCTCTGGTAAATGTATTATTTGTGATGTTGTTAGCATCTCCTCTCCTATGTCCCTGTACCATTTTATTAAGTATATTTTACACTGTTTTGTTGATGTGTAATAAAAATGTTTAATCAAAAAACATATATATGGGGTTTTAGGGAAAAATTAGAACTGTGCTAAGACAAGGTTCACAGACGATTCACACGAATCAGAACTGTACTATATAACAAAAAAAAACACTACTTGTGGTTCCAACAATCATATTAAACAAAAGCAGAACAAAACTGGGTACTAGAAGGACAATAAAGATTATGGCAACCTCCACAATCGGAAAAAATCAGACAAAGTTTATTCACCCCCCGGGAAGTGAAGATTATGTTTGTGTGTGTTCCTGTGTTATATAAAGAATTATAAGAATAGTGAACAGGATATAGCCTGAGAAATAAAAATATCTTCATACTATAGTATCAACCTCCGCAGTAATTTTTTTTTTTTTTATAGCTCATGAAATGTGGTGTGCTTTGCAGACTGGCTATGTTTATAGATTTGCTGCATTCTGCCTTGTACATTTACAGTAAACTTGCCATCATCCTGCACCCACAGTGATTGGGAGATTCCGGATGAATGTAGTTTCTTGTCGCTTGAGAGTTATTAAAATTGTACTAAAAGGATTAAAATAGTAAATAAAATATAAATAATATAAACTGAGGCACAATAGTGATGCAGTGCAGAATATACGACACAAGAGTCAGAGGCCTCCTGTGTTTTCTAGGCAAAGTGTTGGATGGGTGACGCGGCTTCTCCTGTATTGCAACTGAGATGAAACCAGCAGCAAAATGTTTGCTGGGAACCACTTTGCAAACAATCCCTGCTGATTGTTTACAATTTCTGTTTTCGGTCTGTTTTTACTGGAAATCCGCAAAAGTAGGATAGGGCAGATTCCCAATTCCGCGTCCCAAGTTTTTTCACACCGGCAGCGGCTAGGTCTGCATGAGCAAGACTGTCTGTCTGCCTGTGAGAAGTTGGAGCTACTTTGCCTGAAAAGAAATAAGACATTTGTGTAAGCTAGTCAGGAGGTTGTATATTTTGTTTCAAGGTGTGCTATGTTGTTGACACCAACCCTGAAAGCGAAGACTGTTTTCATTTGTTTGCCCCTTTTTGTTTAATAAATATGGGCAGAAGACCTAAAAATGCCTTTACATGTAGTTGCCTCATTTCCAGGCTAACATTTAAAGCTAAACTCTCACACCCGTTACATATTATAGTCCAATAAATATACTGTACTGTATAATCAAGTAAAAGCACAGAAAGCACAGAAAGCACAGCAGTAGAAAGCCAGTCCATACTCAATTGTGACTAGCTAGGAAACATGGAAGTGATGCACAGGAGTACAAAGTTTAAACCCTGATATGTTTTGGCTGGGTTGTATGCCGATTGCTTGAGTTCTGGATATTTGGGAGTATACTGTATAAAAAATTCCTGCACATCAACAGGTCATTGAAGCCTCACTAAGGCAAAATTTAGCAGTGCCAGGTTGTGATGTGAACTTGACCATTATCTGTGCTGCATCACACATTACCTTTTTAGACATCCTAATCCTTGAATAGAAAAATACCAATCCATAGATTACACAGCATCTATTCCAGGTCAGTCAAATATACTCAAGTCTGTACATGCTGATAATTTTAGAGGAACTCTTATAAGGAGATTCATAATCATACTAAGCAAGGCATCATGGTTTCCTCAACTGCAGCTAAAGCAGAATGGCTACATTCAACAGCTATTAGGATGCAAGACAATTTTAAGTCTCACATTTTCCCATTTTTTAGTCTCACATTTTCTCAGACACACGTCTTCTATATATATATATATATATATATATATATAATAAATATATGTTTCTTTTCTCTTTTGTTTGTAACCTCTCAGTCACTTCCTGTCTACATGCACACACATGTTCGGGTACCCAGCATTGCTCTGAACCAATTTCCCGACAGTGATATCTGAGAATATTAGAACAGCCTCTTGTAGTATTCTATAGGGGTTTATTGTGGGAGCATATCTGTTGTCAGCAAGTGTTTTTTGGGTTTAGCTTGACCATGTCCCATAAAGAGAAGTTGGGTCAGCACAAGGAAATAAAACTGTTCTCTGTGAAATGAAGAAAACTCTACAATATCTTGAGCCTGAGACAAAGCACAAAAAGCATGGGGTGGCTCGATTTCCATCATATAAAAATATTTGGGATGCTAACGCAAGCTCTATTCTGAAAAGATATGTATACATGCCTGTGGAAAGACATGTAAAAAATCCAACCCCACATCAAGATAATAGTTTAGCTTGAACCTCTAAAGTATCCAAGGGGGAATTGGAAATTTGTATTTAAACTATTGCTATCCTAGCTGGTTAACCGATAATTAAAAAAAAAAAATAATAATTGCCTAATATTACCACCCAAAGTAGCAGTACGTCATTTAAATCATATTACCAGTGACTCAGTGTATAATTATTTTGTTGAATTTAATTACAGATTATATCAGCACAAATGTAATATCTAACGCAACCCTTCCAGGCAGACAACAGCAAAACTACTGTTTTACGAGTTTCTGTGACATTGGTGTACCGCTCCACCTTTTTAAATATAAATGAAAAGAATGATTTCAGTAACACTTATGAGTTCAGGGAAATGTTACCATCTTGGTAAAATATATATGTAAAAGTAAGGTAAAAAAACAGCTGCCGAGTGGTTACTACTGGAACAATGCCAACATCAACCAGAGTAACTGGTTTACCTATAGAACGTGTCAAGGGCACTTGCACATGGGGCAATAGAATACGGGTGTCATTGGCCAAGATCTAAATATTGTCCCTGGACATTCACCAAACCTTGTAAAATGAAGGACATTTTGTAATTTATTAGTTGGAAGGTCCTGGTAATAAAACAATATGCAACAACCGGTAAAAAAGAAAAAACTTATGCAACAATGTTATTGTCTGCTTTAACTAGAATATAATAATTACCTCAACATACTATGGGGCAAACTAAAACTAAATACAAAGATAAAATAGCTATGTGGACATATTTGTTGGTACCTTTTATGGCTCGTTGTAAAAGTGCTTTTTGTCTCCTGAAAAGTGAAGAAGTAAACTAAAAAATGTTCCATGGATGTCTGCACACCTTTGGTTTATCCTCAGGTAGAAAAGCAAAATTATTACTTATTCTACAAAGTTTTTTTTACAATGGCCTTAGCACACTTGATGGTACCCCCAGAAAAAATAGGTGTTTTTGTTGGTGTCATACATCTCCATTCATGCAATTCATCCTATTTCTATGAACATAGATAGTCATCCTGTTGTTTGGAATCATTTTGTGTTCTACACTGAACATGGACCAGAAAACATTAAAGAGTTATCTGAGAAAATCAGAAGGAAAATTATGGATAAACATGTTAAGGACAAAGCCTGGAAGACCATCTTCGAGCAATTGGATGTTTATAATAACCAGTACAAATATTAAGAAATGTAGGTCCATGGGGCTGTAGCCACAGGAAATATGTAGGAAATTCAACCACAGAATTGGCAAGAAAACGGTAAGTGTGTTGTACGACCTCCAAAGAAAGAAGTTAATGTCTGTCAGAATCTGATGGCACCAATCATTGATTTTTGAGTGGACTGATTGGAGTCCCCCCTTGTTTTTTTCAGTGTTAAAAATAAAATACCAAAACGCCAGAGTGGAATATGCTAAAATGCAATGCTGCAAACTGACAAGCCACAGTGCTTCTGGGAGAATGTCCTTGTGGGAAGATGAGACAAAACTGGAGCCTTAAGGCAAACCACATCAGTTTTTTTTTTATCTGTAGATTGGGGGAAAAATTAGGATTTTGAAAGAATACTGTGAATGATGGAGGAGGCTTGATTATGTTTTGGGTGCTTGGAGTAAGTGGGAACTTTTGAAATCTTAAGGTAAAACCAAACCTACAATACTCGCCTATCCCCATTCCCGTGCAGGGTGCTGCCATCTTTCCATTTTTCTTCCCATAGACGATCTTCAGCCATCTTGATTGGCCATCCTGGAATGACTGAACTCCCATGCACAAGCAAAATTAGACAGCTGGGTAGATACGAACAATGCTATAGCAAAAGGGACATCACCTGTCCCTGCAATAACCACCTGTCTGAATCCCTAAGTTCAAAGGAATTCTGCGGTGAAACGCACTGTCTGTTGTCAGAAAGCTCCGTCTCAGTTCCATGGTATGGCTCTCCCAACAGGATAATGACCCAAGAATGGCTAAGAACAGTCATCTGACTATCTTATGAAATCCTATTGAACATCTTTGGAAAGATCTTAAAAAAGGAGACGGCACTTTTCAAACTTGACCCTCCAGCTGGAGCAGTTTGCTCAGAATGACTGGGCTATACTACCTGTTGACAGGTGAAGAAGTCTCATTAGGGGATAGAGAAATCACATCTGAAATGTATTGATCCCCTTAAAAGGTTGTGCAGCAAAGTATCACATTAGGGTCTTTTACAATGGTATCCTACATATTATTTTAAAACCAAAACTCCAAGACCAAATCTGATTGTTATATGTTTGCATAAAGGATGATGGCTGCCAATGACTTTTAGTAATTGAGGGTTCTTTTTGTACTAAACATGTGTTTAGGCTTGTATAAGGTAGTAGTGTTGTATATTTATTCATCCAGTCCTGAGATTGTATTAACAGAGATTACAGAAATAACACCACTGTATCAAAGATTTCAAGAGGTGAATACCAAATCTACTTGCATGTAAAAAATATATTTTAGTTTACTTTTTATGCCCTTTTATATTGGCCTGGAGTTAGCTAAATTACTGTTTTCACAGAAATCATTTACAGAATACCATATACATTTGAATACAATTAGATTTATGCTTGTGCTTTAGCAGTCTTGCAGAGGACACACGGCAATAGACGTACCTCTAATGTGTCTGACATTTGGCTTGGCTAAAATGATAAAATCGGCAGTAAATCCCTTTACACAAATTCAGGTAATGGAGCTATGACCCTGGCATCTCATAGATGTGAGAGTTTTACAAACTCAACCTTTCCATGCAATGGTTATATTCCTGCAAGCAGACCGAATTTTTCACTGGGGTAGAAATGTTCCCAATTCTTAAAACAATAATGTTAGTCTTCAGGGAAGGAAGAGAACACCATTGTCTTTTTATGGTACAGCTAAAAGGCGCTACAACTGGCACTTGATTTACATGAACTTTGCATGTTTTATTCTCCACCATAAAAAAAATATTTTAGTATTTTACAAGCCACTCTCCATTTTCCTTCTACAGTGGTTGTGCAGGGTATCTACATATGAAGGCGCAGTCCAACAGGCACCTATTTTTAAACCAATACAAACCTAGAATGTTTGATGTGTCTCCTACAATTTTCTGTATTAAAATGGGTGGACTTGCGTGCCGAGGGTGTGGCTGGTACTCGACTCATACTGGCACAGAGCTCTGCATTGTGAGAGTATGAGACATCACATTGGCTTTAACATTGTCCTTTTCCCTGCAGTTGCTTGCTACAATGGAACAAGCGGACATAAGGGGCTCTCTGCACAATTGGCAAATATGTGCGTGAGATATACCCGCATACACAAGACCCTTTTTATCAATTGTCCATTTCTGCATTGACTGTAAGGGACAGGCCTATCGAAACAGCATTCTACAATGACAACAATATGGAATGGCTTTTTTTGAGTAGATTGGTGTTCAATAAACATGTCAACTTAATATTATTCAAAGGGTTCTATAGCTAATTACTAAGCCACAATCCTACGAGGGAACAACGGTTCAATGGAAAATGTCAAGACAAAGCAGAAAATCCCCAAATAAAAGGCAGGAATATAAAATGTTACTGACTCACCCCTTTACCTCCCACATGGCATTTTAATGCACAATGATAAGAATACTAATCACTTATATAATGAACAAAAAAAACAACACTTTTGCTCCGTGATTTTAGCAAACTGGAGGCTTTTGGTAGATTTTTGCTTGTTTTATCTGCTGTTAGTAATTATTTTCCTTGCTTTTTTACTTCTGATTAATAATGGCTTGTTATATTAGGAAAGATGAAACCTGTATATGAAGTGCTGTATACAGATATTTGAAATATTTTCCATGCTACTGATAAGCTGTGAAGCGTTTCTTTTCTTATCTGTAAACAACAATCCTTTTCTTAGTAATATTTCTGATTGCTATCAGGTAGGCTAGGTTCAGACCCGCGGCACCTTGCTGACTGCCCACATCACGGCATTGCAATTGCATATTCTACAGCGGGCATCAGTGAGCGGTGCTGAACTGCTTATTACTGCCCCATTCATTCTCTCTTGGGCTGCGTCTCTGGCCCTGATTTATTAAAGCTCTCCAAGGCTGGAGAGGATACACTTTATCAGTGAAGCTAGTCTCATACAGCATCTCACCTAAGGAAGCAGCTCAGTGGTGTGAGGAAGTGGTAACCACACTGCAACCTCACCTCCACTTTAAACATAAAGGCCAAAATCTCCTAATACCAGTGGTGTGTCAGATATAATTTGTATCTTTTTTTGTTTTTAAAAATATGAAACTTAGGTCCAATGTATCATGTATGGCAAAAAAAAAATCTTAAGTTTTCAAATCTTGACTTTTTAGCAATTGCTTTACCTAAAACTTGATTGATTTTCTAAATTGAAGAGGACATTTCCCATCGGCCGAACCTGGATTATGTAACTTCATAGTTAGTAAGTTAATTAAGTCCCGGGAACTGCAGGGAATGTGGGGTTGTGTGATTTTTAAGGATGAAGAGAACGATTGGGTGGGTAAGAATATATATTGCAGTAGGGACATTGCCTGTCCCTTTCTGCAGCAATGCCCAGCCTGGTCACTTTTGTTTGTTTTTGGAATTTTTTGCTATTTTTCCTGTTTAGAAGTTTGTGGTTAAAGTAAGTGGACAACTTGTTCTATGCCTCCTTTAGCTACTGAGGACTTAGTCATGAGTTCTATTCCATCCTTAGAGTCCTCCCCAGTTGTGTGGGGTGCAGCCAGGTTCTTGGCCTTTTTGGCTATGATCAGCATACAGTCTGTTTTGGTCTATTAAATATAAAATTGAAAGCATTTTTATATAACTGTTTCAAAATGCAAAGTTAGAGGAGAGGGTGGGTGTTCTGCAAAGTTAGAGGAGAAGGTGGGTGTTCTGCAGACCTAACATGCACTGTTCTACGGTAACAATACTGCTCCTCCGAATACAGTATGGTAAGTTAGCATTGTCAGTGGAAGACAGGAAGTATGTTACTGGCAGAATAACCAGAAACAAAATATTAAAACTACTTCAGCCATCACATCTAGGTCCTGGTAAACTACATTTTTGTCCTTGTGTTTTAGATACACTTTAGGTGTGCATTAGTGATAGAGGTAGGCTGGATATATAGGCATCCTACACAGAAGCCCTCAAGGGTACCCCATACCTGAGCAGGTACAAGTGCTGGTTTCCTGGATTAGAAGATGCATATTTTAAGCAAAATTAAAGACTAAAGTATATGACAGACTTAACTGTAAAAGGAAGCCTCCAGTGCCGCAATCACCACAATCGTTCATTCTTTACCACTTCCACCTTCTTCTGGTTCTCTTTTGAGTTCAGAGTCCTTGGCCACCTTCATTGGCTGGGTTGAAATGACAAAACCCCTGCGCATGCACACGGAGGCTAGTTCACCTAGGTGCTAGGCTGCACATGCACAGCTTTGGGGATCTCTGCAGATCTAATTACTTACAAAAGGGTAGAAAGATTTTTAAAGAATTGTGTCTATTAAAAGTTTTCAAAAACTAGTCTGTTCAGAAAAGCAAGATGAAAAAACTTTCCTCATACATTTATGAGCTGATAGCTGAAAACAAATCCTACAGTTACCCTTAGAATCCACTTTGGGAAACTTCCAGGACTACGGTAGTAGCTGTGTGTTCAAATTCTAGAAAGGTAATGATAAAAATTGCTTCCTATTCTGACAGCTTATTAACTAACTTCCTGTATATCTAAGGCAGCTGCAGCTCAGGAAGCTAATACCACTGATAAGTAGAAACTGTTTACCTCTCCCTCAAGTATATATATATATATATATATATATATGTAACAATAACACAGGAGTGTAATATTCTGCATAATATTTTCTTCTGCAGAGAAATAGGTAGCCCTGCTTCTGACTTATCATCAGTTGCCAGAAAAACCTTAAATAACATTTAAATACTGTGCTGAAATCCCTGGTAGAAGTCAAACATATGGCTATTGTTGGGTTAATATTTCCTATCAATGAAAGCTGAGCTCCAGGCAGCTTTGTATTATCATGCTATGTATTTCTAGAAATTAAAGTGGGAGATAAGTTTTTATGTGAGTAATGCATCGGTTTAACACTCCCAGTTATTTATTACCTGTTACAGAGATCAAAGTACTCCCCATGGACAATGCCTTAATCTGCTTTTCTCTTTAGAATTACGGTGTTCAGGCACCATCTTGAGATGCCGGAACAGAGAGGACACAGTCGTGTAAATACAGACATATTATGAAACTCAACCTGAATAAAACAGAACTCATCATCTCCCCCCCCTCACAAACCAAATTTTCCCCTGACATATTTCTAACTGTTAACACGGTTAATTCGTCCCTTCCCTCAGGCACATTGTCTTGGCGTCACCTTCGATTCTGCCCTCTCATTCAATTCACCTCTACCTGTCCCCAGAGACCACCAAACACCTTGTACACGCTCTTATCATTTCTCATCTGGACTACTGTAACCTCCTCCTCTCTGGTATTCCACTAACCCGACTCTCTACTACAATCTATTATGAATGCTGCAGCCAGACTCATCCATCCTTCCCACCTACCTACCCCATACACAGCCTTCCCACCTACCTACCCCATACACAGCTTTCCCACCTACCTACCCCATACACAGCCTTCCCACCCACCTAACCCATATACAGCTTTCCCACCTACCTATCCCAAACATAGCCTTCCCCCCTACCTATCCCATACACAGCCTTCCCACCTTACCTACCCCATACACAGCCTTCCCACCTACCTACCCCATACACAGCCTTCCTACCTACCTACTCCATACACAGCCTTCCCACCCACCTACCCCATACACAGCCTACCCACCTACCCAATACACAGCCTTCCCACCTACCTACCCCATACACAGCCTTCCTACCTACCTACTCCATACACAGCCTTCCCACCAACCTATCCCATACACAGCCTTCTCACCTACCTACCCCATACGCAGCCTTCCCACCCACCTAACCCATACACAGCCTTCCCACCTACCTACCCCATACACAGCTTACCCACCTACCTATGCCATACACAGCCTTCCCACCTACCTAACCCATACACAGCCTTCCCACCTACCCTATACACAGCCTTCCCACCACACCTCTTCTGCTGCCTCTCTTTGTAGTTCTCTTCATTGGCTTCCATTTCACCTGAGAATCAAATTCATCTCCTGTGCTTTGCATTCAAATCCCTCCACAGTTCTTGTCCCACTTACCTTTTTGTCCTGATACAAAAATACCCCCCTAGTCATTTTCTTCTCTCCTCCAATGACCTACTAATGACTTCCTCACTCATAACCTCACCACACGCACGGCTCCCAAGACTTTTGAAGAGCTGCCCCGACTCTCTGGAATGGTCTTCCTTGTCCTATTCAGCTTGCTCCTACTTTCTGCTCATTCAAAAGAGACCTCAAACCCCAACGCTTCAACCTCACCTACCCATCTTCTTCTGTCTCCTAAACCCTCACTACTTCCCACAATTCCATATCCCCCGTCCTATTGTGTGATATTTCCCCCAACTCTTAGATTGTAAGCTCTTCAGGGCAGCGTCCTCCCCTCCTCCTGTGTCACTCTGTATCTTTCTGTCATTTGCAATCCCTATTTAATGTACAGCGCTGCGTAATAAGTTAGTGCTATACAAATACTGTTTAATAATAATAATATTAATAATAATAATAATAATAATCTAGGTTCCTATGTAGTACATGGCTGTATTTACAAATGTCTGGCACAGCCATATTTTTTTCTGTTCAGGCCTTTTTGAAATGTCTTTTTGTGACTTGCTTTGTGTTGATGTTGCCTTATTATTACTGTGGGACTGAGAATTTGCTTCCTCCTGCCCACAGCAGCGTCAAAGTTGACGCAAAGTCATGAGCTCTGCTCAACTCGAGGATGGCTTTTTAATGATAAATAGTACTTTTTTTTTTTTAAATCAATTAGTTGTTTCCTTTTAAGATAACAAGAAATGACAATAACATATGACAATAACATAACAAGATTGTTATCTTACAAGGAAACCAAATGAATAAGGAACTATCACCTTATACGTACACGTCTTTATACATATTTTTCAATACAAACTAGTGTATACTTTTGGCAACTTTTACAAATATTAACAAAGTATATCCACCGTTACATATGTGTACCTAGGCACCCTTCAATCTTCTCTCTTCAAAGGGGCCTTAACATCATCTAAAAAGGTATTTCTGCTTCTTAATACTAGAATACTGGGAAGGAAGAGTATGGTAAACTGATCTGTTGTCATTGTGGGTAAGGGGTAACTGAGCCGCCGAGTTACTAATAGGAGGAGCTGAGCTGCTAGGTCACTGTGCAGCTCATCTACCCCTTCCTACCAGCGGTCACTGCAGGGGATTGATTCTGGAGTGAGAAGAGTAACCGATATGCTCAGTAACTTATGGAAGGAAGAGTTGAGCTTCTGAGTCACTCTGGAAAGGGAAGAGCTGAGCTCCTCGGTCACCCAAAAAGCTCATTTTCAATGTCAATGAGGTGAATCTGTCTGAAGCTGCCTGAAGAAAGAGCCTTTTTCTTTGGCTATAGCCACCAGTTCATGCAAATGTTTTATAGAGAACAGATATTGGCATTACCACTTCTTACCTCAGAAGCCTTTATGGCCTTTTATTTTTGGTATGAACCTTGATGTTTTTTCAGTGTCATTTTTCTGTGTATATGAATGCTCTAGAATGTGAGATTTCTGGACTTTGAAGCCTATATTGGTACAGCGCAAAGCGTCAGAGGTTTTTTATGCTCCGCTGTAGATTATGCCGGCAGCATATAAGGAAACAAGCCTATGAAATTGCATTATCACAGATCATGTTAGCCATGAAATGCAGATCCAGTTATTAACACTAAGATCCCGTGTCATAGGGCTCTATTTATAAATTGTTCTCCCAGTCAATTCCTCGGCCATTTGCTGATGGATTGTTGTATCTCTCTACATGTCGCAAATTCAAATGAGTCTGATTTATTAAAGCTGCCCAAGGATGGAGAGGTTACACTTTCATCAGTGAAGCTGGGTGATCCAGCAAACCTGAAATGGATCTGGTCCACGATTCAAAACATTCCATTCCAAGTGAACAGCTGTCGCAATAGAAACAGAGCCTCTAGAGTTTGTCTACATACAGTCTCCGTCTACTTCTGCAACAAGGAACAATAGATGAGCATTACGGGTAGAGATAAGGTTATCCAGGGAGACCAAACACTTTAGGTAACTATATAGATTCCCATCTCCCAGCTATCACGTTTTGGCAGCAATGTCCTAAAGCTTACCTTCCGAAATATGTATAACCTAGGGAGAAAGCAAGGATGACATGTTTAAAGTTACCTGTAGGGTTCTTGTGTCTAAATAAAGAATGCAAATGAAAAGCCTAAAAGTAAGTTCCTGTCCCAGTGTCCCATGACAGTCTGTAAATTACCTAGGGGTGAGGATGGGTGCCACTCAGATTCATTGCCTCAAAGCGCCTGGAAACACATTCATTCATGGCTATGCAAGAATCCTAACAGATCATTGTGCTGAAACAATACATTTATAGGAAGCGCAGCTTTCTAGCCGATCTAAACCAATTTTTTAAAATCTCGTAGAAGCTTTAACCTTTTTTATTTTATAGCTTTCATTTAACGATAACTGGTAATCCTGCCATGAAGGTCCTTGTTTAGACACATTCTCTTTTTGGTTTTCTCCCAAATTCATGTATTTTATGTTTATTCCACAATGCAAAGTACACGAGTGATTGTGCAATATGGTGCAAAGCAGCTCCGTTGAGGTGCCATTGGGATAACTACAGTGCTCTCCCCAGCCCCTTTTAGCCGGGTGTACCACCCAGCACTTTTCAGTGACCACCTGCCTATTTTTGGGTGGTTACTGAAGAGTTGGGTCACAATACAGAGGCTGCCACCCACCTACAATGTCTTCCCACCTGACTTAAAAAAAAAATGCTTGGGTTGAACACTGAATTAGCATGCATCAATGCGTATTACATATGTTACAGTACAGTTTCATTCTTTCTCAGGATCCTAACATATCTAAAACCAACCTGGCAGCAGGTAGTAAAGCCAACGTGACTGTCCAATCAGCTTTCATACACCTCTATCATAGTCAACCACTGGAGATGATTTAATACAATTCTATTATACTCTTTGTAGAACACTACACCCCCAACATGGCCGATCCTAATGGTAATGTAGTCCTATATAGGTAGAAATGTAAGCCTTCAATATGAATAGACCAAAACTACTAGCTAGAAGTAGCAGCGTCTTTTTCAATAGTTTCCTTTTGCTTATCAAATAACTTTTCTTTTAAGCAATGTCTTCCTGCTAGTTATCTGGCGCTTATCTCCTAAATGAAGAACTTGTTTATGATGTTCTATTCCGCCTCAGGCCAAAGTCAAGGTGATCTATTATGGGACAGCCATGTTGTAGCCTTGCTTCTTTAATTATGGAAAATAAGAACTACAACAAAGCAAGGTCTCTGGAATTAATGCACATAAGTCGTCTTAATCTCTCTCTAGGGATCGTTATGGCTCTGTAAACAGGAAATGGGAATTTTCAGATTGAATGGCCATTTCTGTTTGCCAGAAAAAAAGTCAAATTCTTAAACGATTGGAAAGAATTTCTGGTAGCTGAGGCATCGCTGACTGAGGCTGCTTCTGGTCAGGACTTCCTCCAGGTAAATGCATAAAAGAAAAGGAGCATCTGATTGGAATCACATGTAAATAAACTGATGCTCTGTACAGAATTCTGCACAATTTTATCAGATTTCCCACTTTGGTCAGATCTGGTGACTATCCAATGCCCATAAAATGCAATAGTGACCCAGAATGACCCAAAAAAAGGTTTTAAAAGTAGTTCCATCACTAGAGATGAAGAACAAGAGATTTGAAGGGTGATTTTTAGTTGTGATCTGCAATGGTACCCCTGCATAGTTTTACTGTTGGCATTGATACCCCCAACCAAGCCTTGTGGTTGGTTAGGAGTTATTCCTAACATTATTATTGTGCTGTATTATTGAACATGCTTGCTAGACTTTTTAAAAGCTTCCTCCTATTCTCAGATGAATTCTTCCACTGACCACCACGCTAATATACTGTGAGCTGTGTATATATAATAATTATAGTTTCCTGAATACATGAAAGCTATTTCTAGGGATCCCCCATGTCTAAAAAGTCAGGAGAGGCTGGTTCATGCCATGTTGAGTGCATGCGCTCCTGGTGCATCCTCAATTCTTGGGTGAATTCACAAATCCTGCTCCACCATTTTACCTTGTGATTTGCTACAAAGTAACAACCTTGCAGTCTCATCTCTGAGAGGAAAGAGAAAATTCTTCATCCTACCCGTAGAAGACCATAATTTAGACTAGGCAAAGTCTCTTGAGTGACGCTATAAAACTTTTCTGAAAAACTCTACTGTTTTTGTGACTCATAAGAATTGTATCCATGAAGATTTGTACAGTTACCAACAGGTTCTCTTTTATGTTTGATAATGGTTTACAATTACAAATCTGCTGTTCTTTGTTGGTCACTACTGTTACTTTTCAAAGCTTCAAGTTTTCTCTGATGTTGTATTAGGGGTGTTGCTATGTTCTAAAAGGGGGGTTATAACTGGAGTCCAGAGAAGCCCGAAAAGTTTAAACTTCATATTTGTTTAGGGCTACAGAAAAGTGATAAGTGATCTGTGTGAAAAAGTGGAAAAACGTGCTGGTAAAGGCAACTCTGCACTGATCCAATAAAAGCCAAGAACCAGTTTGGAACCATAAAAGATGTAAACTGAAAACAAAATAGAAACAAAATTCCAATCTTATCCTGAGATCTGTAAAAGGTGTGAAAAAAATGTAAAATCTTAAGACGGCGTATTACATAAAAAGGCAACTTAAGCTGTCAAATAAGCTTTTGCAAATAGGTCAACGTGCAAAGTGATTAAAAACCAAAAAATAAGCCGATTTCCTATTTTGTACAATTTGAAAATAGGCTTTGTTATGTAGTGTCAGAAAAACTCCTGAAATTGATTTTTTACAGCAACATTTTAATAATAAAAATGTAATAATATTAATAAAAGTTTAAACATGGGAAATATGAATTAGCAGGTTTTTATTGTAGACAAATTATTCTTTCCTTGCAATAGAGAATTTCTTTTAGCATCTGTTGGATGCACAAAGAACAAGGGGGTACTGTTTGCCTATGGAGGAAAAAAAGTTTAAGCTCCGGATAAGGAAGGGATTCTTCACGGTAAGGTCTGTGAAAATGTGGAATGGGCTCCCTCAGGAAGTAGTTTCAGCAACTTCTATAAATCACTTTTAGAAAAAGCTGGATGATTTCTAGAAGCACAGAATATAACTGGGGATTAAGGCTTTAAAGTAAAGATAACAGAGACTATTGATCCAGGGAACATCCGATTGCCTCATGGAATCAGGAAGGAATTTTTTTCCCCTGTTGGAGCAAATTGTACCCGGGTTTTTTTTTGCCTCCCTCAGAACCAACTATGTCTTATAGGGTTTTATATCTGGGATATGTTTATTTCCCTAGTGGTTGAAGTTGATGGACTTATGTCATTTTTCAACCTAACCTACTATGTAACTATGCACGCACGGTGTTGCAACATCCCAGCATGGTTGAGGCAGCACCGTGGCTCAGTGGTTAGCACTCTGGACCTTGCAGCGCTTGGTCCCAGTTTCAAATCTCAGCCAGGACACTATCTGTATGGAGTTTGCAGGTTCTCCCCGTGTCTGTGTCGGTTTCCTCTAGGTACCCCAGTTTCCTCCCACATTTCAAAAACTTGCAGTTAGGCTAATTGGTTTCCCCTCAAAATCGACCTTAGACTGTATTAAAGACATATGGCTATGGTAGGGACATTAGATTGTGAGCCCTTTGAGAGACAGCTAGTGACATGACTATGAACTTTGTACAGCGCTGCATAATATGTCGGCCCTATGATGAACCAAAGAATATGACAGCTGGAGAGGAGTTGAATAAAGTTCTGCTTTGAGTGGGTGTAGGGACAGTTAGGTTTTTTTGGATGAGGTAGAGGAAGGCTAAAACCTTGTTATGCGTTTCTCTTTACTGATTGAGAAACACTAGAGGTATTATAGATATCCTATATATAAAAGAAAAAAACATTTTGCATTCAAATCCCTCCACAGTTCTTGTCCCACTTACCTTTCTGCCCTGATAGAAAAATACCCCCCTAGTCGCTCTCTTCGCTCCTCCAGTGATTTACTAATGACTTCTTCACTCATAACCTCATCACACACACAGCTGCAAGACTTTTTTCTAGAGCTGCCCCGACTCTCTGGAATGGTCTTCCTCCTCCCTATTTGGCTTGCTCCTACTTTCTGCTCATTTAAATAAGCACTCAAAATCCAATGTTTCAACCTCACCTACCCGTCTTCTTCCGTCTCCTTAAACACTCACTACTCATTTACTACTTATTACCTATTGTGATACTTCCCCCACCTCCTAGATTGTAAGCTCTTTGGGGCAGGGTCCTCTCCTCCTCCTGTATCTGTCATTTGAAACCCCTATTTAATGTACAGCGCTGCATATTATGTTGGTGCTCTATAAATCCTGTTTAATAATAATAATAATAATAATAATAATAATAACAACATTCCAGTTAAGTAGCATTGTCCTCAGAACAGATTTCCTCTTTTAGAAAAATTCCCCTTACCATTTACTCTGGTGACAATAACCACAATAAAGAGAAGGTGCATCTCTGACAATAAACAAAAAAAAAATTATATAATTCACTTTGAACAATTTGTGGAAAGCGTGTAATAAGATGAATAAAAAACTTTGAAAACAAAAAAGGTTTAAATTATCAGCAGGCAGAGATCTCGGCTTGTTAAATCATACAAAAGATCTTACAAGTTGGACAAATGTAACTCCTCAGGATGCCAGGCTGGCACATTTGTTCCTAATAATATAAAAGAATCATTACTTACAGTTTTGTTAGTTCAGGTTCCCTACGGTGCCTTCAGTCTGACTGAGCAACCTACTGATTGACCTGCAGGGATGCGGCTGGAAGGGTTGGAGTGCCACTCCCACATGAAATGATAATTCAGAGTTCCTGTAAAGCAAGTAAAGGTTATTCACCAGCACAGTTTATTAAATGTACTACTTATTGGCAATTTGGTGTTTATAGTTCTATCAATGAAATTAAGGAAACCGTTCTGCAATAACAGAAGATAGACGAGCTGTAAGGTTAATGGTCCTATAGGGGTCCACAGTCGTGAGAAAAAGAAAGTACCCCCTTTTTCTAATTTCAAGGCTTATGTATCGGGACAGAAAAAAAGTAATCCAGTCCTTCGCAAGATCCAAAATGTTTTATAACCACACACAACAGACTCCGCCGGGTCATCACTTATTTACCAAAAATGGAGTATCCGTGTGTGAAAACCTAAGTACACCTCAATGATTCAATACCTTGTACCACCACCTTTAGCACTAATATTTGAAATCATCGTCTTCTGGATTTTACCATTCTCACATCGAGGGAATAAAGGCTGACGCTTCTTTACAAGAATTCTGAAGTTTATCGAGGTTTGCAAGCATTCCTTTATGCACAGCTCTCCTAAGCTTTTCCGCAGCATTTTGATAGGGTTGAGGTCTGGACTTTGGGCCATTGCTGCACATTAATTCTTTTCCTTTTCAGCCATTCTGTTGTAGATTTGCTGGTGTACTTTGGATCATAGTGTTGGGTGATCCAGTTCTGGCCAAGCTCTAGCTGTCACACAGTTGGTTCTAGACTACTTTGGTGTACAGAGGAGTTCATGGCTGAGAAATAACCTTAAATCATCTCCTCTCCACCACTATGCTTCACAGTTGGTATGAGGTGTATGCTGTGTTTGGTTTTCCCCAAATCTGGCATTGTGTGCATTATGGCCAAACGTCTCCACTTTGGTCTCATCTGTTATCCTAAGCCAAGCTGCCATATTGCATTGCGATTGTTGCATTGCTTGTAGATCCACGAATGACGAGCCCTGTACACACACCAGATTCTCGTCCGATATTAGCCCTGAGGTGATTATCAGATTGGTGTTTTTTTGAATGCAAAGAGATAAAAATCATCCTTTCATATTGTAGCCATTCATCTAAAGGCTGCCAATAAGCATGCAGGTGTTGCTGGAGGCGGGGATGCTTTGGAAATGAATTGGATATTTGTGTTATGGACACATCCTGTTACATTTATTTGTTGATGCATTATAAAAATACAAAAAGATATTAATTGAAAATATTCAATATGAAATTGCTTGTCACAAGAATAGGTGGATTGCCATGGTTGTCTCCGCCTGCTTAGTTCCTTGGCTGTGTTTATTTGACTTTCATATATCAAAGTTAGAATCTGGACTGAATTCTATCTATGTACCGGGTCAGTGGTTACACCAAAGCACCGGCCTGCAGGTCAGCCAGGCAATTAGTATTTTGGCCGCACCTAGGTACTTTCTCATAAGAGTTTCTGTAGCCCCATAATGTCTAGAGGTCATTGAAGCCTCACTAAGGCAAAATTTAGCAGTGCCAGGTTGTGATGTGAACTTGGCAATAACTCTGTCACTAATTAACTTAAATGATTTTACAGACGTTTGCTGCTTTTATTAGGTACACCGGGCTTGTGTTTGTTTAGGGCTAATGAATGAACAGAAATGTAAAAAATGCAATCATTTAGTTGTCTTGCACTGTGAAGTAAAGCACGGGGGCCGCCATTAATGGCACCTTGTCATTGGGGTCCCTGGTTGTGTCTCCTTCCAATACATGTCAGGTTCAGTTAACACTTTTAAGTAGAAACTGCAACTGTGACTAGGGAATTTTTTTCCTCTTGTGTTAGTGACCGCCCTGCATCATCTGGACGAGAAATTAGAAGAGTTGGGGAGATGAAGGCAAATACAGCAACCGTGTTCTCCACAGAATTTTTTTTTTAAACTGTAACCAGGTGGCAGCCCCAGTATTGTGACCCCACTGTTCAGTAATCACAAAAACAGCCGGGTGGTTACTGAAGAATGCCGGGCGGTGCGCCCAGCTAAGAGGGCCTGGGGAGAACACTGCTGCAAGGAAAAGGAACTTGAGCAAAGTTCTATCCTTTAATCTAAAAACATGCTTTTGTTGTCTCTGCTCCCATTCAGGAGATTTTCCATCTCTTCCTGTCCTGCTCTCGACCTGTCCCAAAGAAAGGAAGACAAGAAAAATCTCCCTCTATTCTACACCTTCCTCACACTATCCAAAATTAAAATAACTCATCTGGGCTTTGGCTTTTACTGCAAGTCGGCCAGGCTGTCCTTGTGCTGTCAGTCTTCTACTGAGAGTTTGCTGACAGGAGGTAACATAATGTGAAATGACCAATAACCAATGTGCTAATGCTCTGTCACTGGATGACCACAGAGCGAGCTGTGTTGCTTACTGCAATATTGCAGTCATACAAGTGACCAATCTGGTTTTACACAAACACAATAATCTATAGAAAGCCTAGATTCTTATATTAAATTCTCCGGAGCTCTCCCCTGCAGTAACTTCTTTTTACCACTAATCTAGTTAAATGATGGTAGGTCCTTGAACGTGTTTCCTCTGAGCCCAGACTCTTTCTTTTGAAGAGTTCTTCTCAAAAATGTTGCTAGCAGGACAGGAAGTGAAGGTAAATCTTCTCTGATGGCAATAATCACCTGAGTGGAGTACTTACCCCCAAAACTAAAAAGAAAAAGAAGTTTTACTAGAAATGCACTTCAAATTTCAAGGAAGTGGGAAGCACAGCAACAAGTACGATTTTATAATATTTACAAATCCATTATTCCAGTGTGTTAAATTGGCTGCGTCTAATAAATAGAATACAAAGATATTTTAGTTAAACAATAATTAGGAAGAATAATAATTAAAAAGAAAAAAAACTCCTCCTTTACTAAACATATTGAGCTCATGAAATTAGGTCATGGACCTTCATACATCAAATATTTAGCGGTACACACACACAAGCTTAATTTTAAAGCTCTCATCCAACTGGCAACTTTCCATAACTTTTGAAGTTTACCCTTAAATGATATTTTTTACAGTGAAAAGCCAATCAGAAAGCTTCAGTTTTATTTATTTTGGTTGGCGAGCATGGTGACGAAGTCTGAATCCCAGCTAAGACACTATCTGCAGTTTGTAAGTTCTCTGTATTTGCATGGGTTACTTCCAGGCACTCCACTATCCACCTCCCAATACCATACTGGTAGGGTAAAAGCCACAACAATACTATTATAAGTGACATAATGTACGTTTATAAGGACAAGCACTGGGGCATGGTGGCCTAGGCACATGTTTTGGGGAGCCCTCATTGCCTTCTAAACTTCTTCTCTGGTACCCACACACCAAGATTTAATTATTTTTTAACCAAGGACTGAGTGGTTAAACTCCGTGAACTAGTCAATCTGTAGACAGAGTCCTTGGAGCTTGTCCCGTGGAGTGTAGACTGCGACAAGATGGCGCCTTAGTTTTTGCCACTTGTTTTAGATTTGATCCTTCGGTGAGGCTGGGTTAGGTCAAGGCCTGCAGAGAGTGGAGGAGGAGATAGATTTTTGGAACGGGGGTACTTCCATTGAGATTATTCTTGGAGGATAGGCATCAAGGATTCTCTGGGTAGCGCCACACTTCAGAAGTAGCATTGTTGTAAGCTTATTGGCACCACACGGCCCATGCATGAGCTTATAGCTTCTCCTGTACTGGACTGACTATGTCCCCAAAATATGGCTGAGTTCGAATCTGAAGATTATTGGGACTAAATACCGACCATGCCTGTGGCTCTGTTTACCATAATAAAAGCTTCTCCGAGAGAAAAACTTGTGTGGAGTCAAGCAAGAAGCAGCAAAGGTGGCTGATAATTGCATTGCATTGATCATCAATGGTTCCTTTGCCCGTCTCGTGTTGTAGTGGTGCCTTTTGGCAACCCCGACTTACAGGCCTTACTTCATTGTGTATTATCTTGGAGCAACTAGCCATCAACCCTCTTCTCAATGCACCTGTAGCTTTGCCTTCAGACTCCCTCCAGTTTTCTATTCTTGTCTCTTTTGGGTAACATATGCCATCAGTCCTAGGCCTTTCTCTTTCCAGAAGGAACATCTGATGGACTCTGCTGCATGATTGGGCCCCTATTACCATAGCGGACATACTGGTATAACCTCACGTGTTCTTTAAGTAGCATGCTGAAAGCGGTGCCACAATCCCAAACTTTTCAATCACCCACAATAACTTGTATTTGAAGTTACAACAAACCATATAAAGCTACACTGTTCTCCAATGGGAAATGCGTCTGTTAGTCCATAGAAGCATGCAAAGACTTTCAGCAATCTGACCCGAACACGCTTATCCTTTGATGTAACTCTATGCATCATAGCCACAGACTCTGGTGTTTAACTGCTTCAGCATTGGACTTTCTTCTCAGGACTCCGAATATGACGTACCTTTAGTTTTTGTCCGTTGGATTTGACTTGCGTCCTCTCTCTGTTTCCTGTTCTTGATGTTATTTTTGATGAATATTGCTTTCTTCAAGGGTTCTATTGGTGCCTGGAAGGTTTAGGAAGTACAAAGCTACAAATGTGATTATGGTTTGGCAATAAGATAGCAGACTTCTGTAGCTTGTGAGGTGTACAGCCATCGTAAGGTTTATTTTGTAAATGCAGATATAAAATAATGGGTATTTCTTCCCTTCCCTTATATCTGTCCCATTTTCTTTCCCTTTATATTCTTTTCTTGTTGCCCCATGTCGCTTTCTTCCCTCTTATCCTTCTCTGGTCATGGAAAGAGGGGGTGATTATTCTAAAATGTACGTCAGGTTGTTGAGCTGTGATCTTCCGGGGTGGGTGTGAGCAGGACGAAAGTCAGAGGCCTGGGCAGAAGTACCTCATGTGCCCCCCGATGGTAGCCCTGGGTGTCAGCAGCCCCACGCCCCTCACCTTTCTTGGCGCCTAGCATCGTATACTTACTAATGCTCAGAGACCCCAGATCCCCTGTATGACTGGGTTTGGCATACAATAGTAGTCAATGTACACAAAGAGGTTCTCCTTTCTATTTCTTTCTTTGTATTTGGCCCCGGGGAAGTGAGGGTTTTTTTCCTCAAGGTTCTCAAGACAAGAGAATTTGAGGGAACACAGCCACCCCATCAACAGATCCTCTGTGTTCTCTCCTCTAAAACGTCCCATGAACCAGAATCGATTAGCTGACCTTTGCTACTGCTTGAGGTTTAGAGTCTTTGCTATTAGAATTGCTTGCAGTATTGTACAATTCGGTCTGTTTACTAAATTTTACTCCCTGCTCACCCCTTTATCCTCCCTTTTCCTAAATAATTGCGTTTATTTAGGTACAAGTGCAGTGTAACAAATAGAAAATATCCAAAAACCACATGCAGAATATAACAGACCTTAAAAGTAAAAATGTCTGAGATGGAGGAGGCGATAGAAGTGCGATCTGAACATCATTATTATTATACAGGAAAGGGTATTTAAGGTAAGGACCAGTGGCGTCACATGTCACAGTATTTATATAGCACCAACATATTATGCAGTGCTGTACAAAGTCCATAGTCAAGTCATTAGTTGTCCCTCAGAGGAGCTCACAATCTAATGTCCCTACCATAGTCATATGTCATTAATACTCTCCAGGGACAATTTTGGGGGGGGGGAGTCAATTAACCTCACTGCATGTGGGAGGAAACCGGAGTACCCAGAGGAAACCCACACATGGGGAGAACCTGCAAACTCCATGCTGAGATGCGAACCTGGGACCTAGACTGAAAAGGCCAGAATGCTAACCACTGAGCCACCATGCTGCCCAATGATTCATACATCTGACGACTCCTCCACCATTTGATGTTTCAGCTATAATATATTTACTAGTCGGAGTTTTCATTTACTTGGAGACGTAAAAATAGGAGAATGGGAATCAGTAGGTGGAAAAAAAGATGACATGAGAGCGAAAAACCTAAACGGTACACTCATCCATGCAATGCAATCAGTAACTCTTCCCTGAACAAACAGTGACTAAAGTTTTATTAATACAGCAGGTGGCATTTACTGCAATTATATCAACTGACAGATTATGTAAATTATCGTTACTGAGGTAATTCTAGAAAATATTGATTGGTATTTGATCCTCGGCCTTTTATTACCCTCTGAGTCGCTGATGTAGCTCAGGTGTTGAGCTGAAGGCCGTTACCTGCTGACTTGTGTGTGACGACCGAAACCAAAGGTCAGGTTTACATCCGGGCAATAAGAAATGACTTCAGCAAAAGCCAGGTTACAAAATCAGGTCTGCTTTAAAGAAACCTTACAAGTAAAAAAAGGAAAATTTTATCTTTTTAATTTATTATTGGTCAATTTTTCTCCCTTATCGCGCTAATAGCTATATCTTTATTTATATGTGTTATTCTTTATTTTGTTTGTGTAACATAGAAAGATAATGTACTACAATTGAAGAAAAAAAGCAAATACTGTTTGCCAGGTTTTGTACCAGTAACGCCATTTTAGTTATCTGCTTTTTTTTTTAATAAAACTGCTGCCGATAAATAGAAAACACATTTCAAGTCTTTTGTCTATAGTTTTCATGAATGAATGAATGCCATAGGTGTTAAAAAAAAAAATTTGCAGCAAAAAAGTATTGTTGTCCCTTTATACTTTTTGCACCACAAAACCATGGCAAGCGTTACTTTCTCTAAAGTATTTCCAAAGTTGTCCAAGAATAAACCAGATATGAACAATTAAAATTAAAGAGGAAAGGGCTAAAGACGGCTTTTGTGGCAATGATTATTTATTGTAATCACATAGGGGATCATTAGTCAGATCCTTCACTAGACATACTTCTATTCATAGCAGATACGACTCAAGAAGCTACATAGTACATTTCAATTCTGAACAACATAATAGATTTGTTCCAAATGTCTTGTTTTGTTACCCGACGCGTTTCGCTCTCAGGCTTCTTCAGGGGATTTTTGGAGACTTGGCTAATATTTGTCAAAAATAATATATATAGAATAAAACATTATAATATGTATGGACATCAGCTATGAATAGAAGTATTATGTCTAAGTGAAAGATCTAACTAATGATCCCTATATGTGATTACAACAATCGTTTTTATATTGCCACAGAAGCTGTCTTTAGCCCTTTCTTCCTAATTTTCATGGCTTGGCAAACAATAACAAGTAATCCTTCTCTGGTAAACCATTTCTGTCTATTGCAAGAATAAATCAGCCCTGTATTGGAGTTATACAAATGATCTCTGGGATCTTTATACTCATTATGGACCAAAGCAAAGTGTAAAAGTGAATGCAAGCCCCAAGACTCTTTTCCCTTTTATGAATTCCTGTGTGAATAATATATCTTGTGGGTATGTGTTCTTTTTGAATGATATTCATTGTTTGCAGCAAATTCCAATTCTCTTTCTTATTCTGGTAAGCAAGGTGCAGGTGTGGTCAGCTTGTGCCCCATTTATTATTATTATTATTAATAGAGAGGATTTATATAGCGCCAACATATTATGCAGCGCTGTACACCATGACTTTGAATATGTACTACGGGATCCTGTGCCAACATGCAATGTAGCATCATAATATTACCATGATACCCCACTGCCTGGCTCAGATCAGACTGGCCCATAGCTTGGCCATCCATTCCAGGAATGCAGCCATTCTCCATTCAGCCAGAATAGGAAATGGGAAGGATGCTAAAACCATAAAACAAAACAAACTGTGCAATCCTTTGTACTGGTATCATATATTGTAATAATAAAATAACTTCCTATTAGGGGTCCGGTAGAACCCTTTTATCCCGAATAAAGAACATATCATATATGTATGAATATTTGTTGGACTGGCACAAAAAGCGACCTTTTTGCTGATAATTTCTGTGGAATTTGGCCAACCATCTTTGTTACGCTCTGCAGTGTAATTGCAAATTTTTCTCAGTAATATCTGCCAGTTAATTTATATTGTAGCCAGGGCCGATCGGCTGTGAGGCAAATAGTTAGGTTATTTGTACCTGCAACCTTTCTATCCTTGCAGAAAGCACGGTCCAAGCTGTGAATCTTGCAGCCCAGCAGAGGATGTTTTTGTAGGTGGTTGGTGTGTGATGGGGGTCACACTGGTGCAGACTATTATTAATAAAAGGAGAGGACCCTGCCCTGAAGAGCTTACAATCTAGGAGGTGGGGGAGCCAATGAAGATGAAGCAGCTTCAATATCTATTGCAATCCTTACCAATGTACTAAGTTTTTGGGGTGATGGTGGTAAATCTGGTACTTGCTTGGCACTCTTTCTGCCCTCCCTGATTTTAGCAAAGGCCAATGTTATAAATAAACTCTATGCAATCCTGACTAACGTTTGATTTCCAAAGCAATAAAGCACTGATAGTCCATAATGAACAGTCAGTGATGTTTTAAGAATAATCTGATTGCATTGTTTGGTTGGAAGATACCTGGATTATTCGGCATTTTTGGAAGTAGGTGTGTTGGGTACTAGACGTTATCCAATCGAGATGAGGTGACATTCTTGTCTTTCCGGTTAGGGCAGCGACTATGGTGATATGTTCATTAGACACTCTGTCTGTAAGTAGCGGATTGGGGTTTGGATCAATGGATTGAGTAAATGGTACATTGAATACTTGAAACTATTTGCAGGGATTAACTCAAACCTTTCAATATAGTTTTAGAAAATAACGAGAGAAAGAATTGCACAGTTTATGCCAGCATAGCGCCTCTGGGCTTGTCTTTGTTGCTATCTCTTGGAATTGGAGGGCTACACCTAAGTGTTCCATTGATGTATATTAAGGCAGCACGTTAGGAATTGTCTGCCAATACACCGCAATGTATGACAAGGGGAACATGCACCTTATGTGTTTGGTGTGCTGTGGTTAGCTCTGTTGTACAATGCAATGGGGTGCCATTTACAATGATGCCACCAAACTGCCCCTCATATAAAACAGGTGTGCAGATGCTGCAATACTCGGTGTGAATGGGCATCTAATTTGTGAACAGTAATTTAGGAATTGGAAGGAGAGGAAGGTGCACACCACATGGTTACAGAAGTACAAACCAAAAGACACTGGACCTGATTTATGAAAGCTCTCCAAGGCTGGGGAGAATACACTTTCATCAGTGAAGCTGGGTAATCCAGAAAACCTGGAATGGCTTTCAGTAATTTGCTATTTGCTAGCAGATCCATTTGAGGTTTGCTGGATCACCCAGCTTCACTGATGAAAGTGTATTCTCTCCAGCCTTGGAGAGCTTTCATATATCGGGCCCTATGTCAGGTGGTCTGTGTGTGCTGGAATAAACTCGGACTGATTGTATTTATTTGTTGCCTAGAATTGCTTTTTCAGGTGTTGCTTGCATGTAATTTCCATACCTTTAGAGGCGCCTAAATGTGGCTAAAGCTACACATCCAAAGGGCCTAAAGTTTTGCAAAAAGTTGGCACTTGGTCTCCGACCTCCTGGCTTTTCTATGCAATGCAGACCGATCATGGCTAGTGGAAGGGACGGTATTGGTTCTACCTTTGTATATTATTCACAGTCATGTAACACATTATTTATATTGTTATCTAACAGAACAATCAAAAGACTGATTAGGTATTTAGAACTACTTCCTTGTATTCCCTCTTTATCAGGACATCAGATCTAATCTATTGTGTTTTAGCCCTTACATTATTTACAAAGTTTTGACTACAAAGGCGATCAAAATAAAATGTTTGGAGCAGATGTATTAAATGAATCCTGTAATTATACAAACGTTTGTTTATTGTAAAGCTGACCCGAAATGAAGATCCTTATACTTGTCATTCTGGCTTGTGGAAGGTGACTCCGACCTCACAGGAATCATCTACGTCCAACACTTCTGCATGTGACGGATATCTGTCCTGCTGCATTGTGTGGTTGCAGAATAATGTCGGGGTCGGTGAATCTGCTCACTTTGAAGTGTTAAAGGAAAATGATTCTTCTGCTGGTATTGATGATCCATATATCTGTATCAAGAAGACTTGAAACCTTGCAAAGTCAGCTTTGAAGGTGCAATGCTTTGCCTTTTTATGTGTGATCTTCTGTCTGGAAGAACTGGTTCTGGTCCTGGCTGTATCGGCTTCATGGCCTGGTATACTGGGGCCCATTTTTACTTCTAATTGGATCACTGATCAGATAAAATGATTACAAAGTCTGTGAATCTAAAGTGATTTCAACAGCAGACCATTCACAAGCTTTTTTTAAGCTTAATTAGATGTGGAGTTACCATAGATGTTGTTAAACCTTAAACAATGGAGCAAATCTGATAATGAGTTCCTAAATCTTCATGCATTGTGTAGTCGTTGGAAAGGATTGTGAAAGATCCTTTCCAATGACAATTATTGCATGTGTGTACATGGCCTAAGTATGGGGCATTTAGGTGGCTAAAGCACTTTGTATAACTAAGTTATCTGTTATCATGTCAGTGTTTGCTGCTACGCTACCTCCTGTGTACTACTACCCCAGCAATGGCGTGTCCTGATAATGGTTACCATGCTAAGCTGTCTGTAAATCCTCACCAAGGTGACCAGCACACGTGGGGGGCAGTCATCACCCCCCAATATTAGGAGAGCAGCACAATGCCAGCAACTAAACAGTAAGAGGGAATATTTATAAAGCACTAAAATCATTTCATCAATCAATGGCAGGGGATTGCATTAGAGTCATTGTAAACACATTGGTTCTTTTTTTATTTTGTAATTTAGGAGCGTAGTTATAAGTGGTGACCAAACATTCACTATGGGTGAACCTTACAACCAACACTGGATAAGGCACGTGTGTCCTTGTTCCACACTCTAGCAGTTGCTATTTTGCAGATATATGACCAGATAACTGACACCATAATTAGGCTTTTTATTTAAAGCTGTGCTGTCCTTGACAATATCTCTGGAAAGGATCCTCACACCTTATACTCACCCTTATCCGTTCCCCTCACAGCTCTTTGCAGCCACATCTGACATACGGGGGTTTGGGGGTCTTCGTGGCCGGTGTGACAATGAATCTAAAAACAATACATTTTTGCAAAGTGTAGAAGAGGTTTATATAAAGGAAATTTCCAGTCCTGGTATGTGCACAGGCCAACAAACATTATTATGCCCAATAGGACAAAGCCAAAATAAATAAATAAAATCAACACTTGTCTAAAATAAAAAAAAAAACTAAATGTCATTGCAACATTTGTTCTTTCATGGTTGCATTACACATCCCTCCACAATAGCGTATTCTTCCTCCTGTACGCCTCCCACATCCCTCAATAACAGAACAAAGTCATTAACATTTTCATGTTTTTTTTTTTTATTTTCAATTGATACTGTATGAATACAAAGTTTCTAAAAAGCTACAAAAAATCTACCACTATCCAGAAGGCATCAAAATCTGTCACTTTTGCAAAGACATTAAAACACCTGCAGTAACCAACACAAAAATAGCATTTTAGAGTGATGAAATAATTGCACTTAACTGTCATAGATATTAAATCACACATGTACCGCCAAAAGCTAGAATACAATTTTATTTTATTTGTTTTTTTTTCTTTTTTATTCAAACAAAGCACCGTTTAAAAAAAAAAAAAAAAAAAAAAATCTCCACACAAACCCTATAATTTCATATTAACTATCTCTCTAGAAGATAAATTCACTTTAAAGCCAACACTTGAAACATCTTTTTTTTTTTTTAACATAAAGGTACCAGTACCTACACAAGGACAGAGACAGGAAAATAAAATTGTTAAAAGGCTTTGACTGATGTCGCCTTGACGGAAAGTTTTGAAAATGGTACAAAAACATCAGCTTTGTTTTTTTTGTGAATTATAAAGGTAACAAGGCAGCTTCTTCATGAACAAAAACCGGCTACAACATTAAATTAACCACTGACCATATATGAATATGTAGATTCACAAAACCAGTACTTTTTTTTTTTATTCTTATTTTTTTTTCTCTTTAACAGTACACAAAACAGAAGGCGAGAATTCTTAATAAAGACACTTACAATGTGAACACAGTTTTATGGCAAAACAGTTTACACACAACAAAGTCATATTGAAGCAGTAAAGGCTATCGGGTTTTGAGAGTTATAAAATTTTGTCTTGTATTAGGCACGTTTTGATTTTTTTTTTTTTTTTATATATTTTCCTTTTTTTGTAACCTAGAATAAGCTAGGAAAATAATGCAGCCATAAAATATACAACCTCTGATGACCTGGGGGGTTCGCCGTGGCTGGTTAATATATATTTATATATAGATTTGTTTCTTTTTATAAATAAGTAGCCATGTTGGGTACGATGATTGAGGCTGAAACACAAATTTAGGACTGGCGTATTCTAATATTTCCACGTCAGGTGGATGATTTCTCTTAACGCTTCACCAAGCAAATATGGTTCGGTTAAGATGGGGGAAATGATATTTTTATTGTGGACTTCCCAGGGCAGATGTGTTAAAAAAATCTTTATTATGAAGGAAACCTCTATGCAAAAATGTTATCACAACAGAAATTACTTCCATAGGAAGAATCTCATCTATTTAATTTTTATCTTTTTTTTTATTTTTTACATCACAGTATATATGTAGGTTCTAGTTATTTTTTTTCTGTACTGAAAATGTAAACTTTCAAGAGGACAAGAAGATGGAGCGTGCGGGTGTGACAGTAAAGTTTATGAAATGTGATTTTTTTTTCCTTAAGCCAAAATGAAAGATAAAAAAATCAAGCCAGGCAGTAAATGGTAATATTGTACATGGATAGGAAAACATGGGTGTGATAAGAATGTTGTAAATATCTCCTTTGTTGACGTTTTATTCTTTGTGGGGTTGAAGGGGAATAAAAGGGACTCCTGTAAAGGCAACTGGTTCCAACGGCATTTGAAGGCATAAAGTTAGAGCGCTATAAAAGATTTGTAACAGTTTTTAGGGCTACTGTGCACCCCTACATCCTGCAAACAATGGCGAGAAGAGCCAGTGGCCAGCAATGCAGGTGACAATTTTAGCGTTTTCCCCCGGACCGTCCTGAAGCCCCACTAGGAGTGCCCATTGTGGAGGTAACTATCTGCACACACGTTTGGATCGATGACGTGTAATTGCCCCATATCCACAACACGTGAATCGTTAGTGGGACTTGAGGACCGTCGTGGGGATCGCTGTTGTAAGGCAATGTGTAACGCATGGCCAAACATTTAGAGCTGGTAGCTGGAATTCAAAAACCTGTCACATCACCAAAACAAAGGGGACTTTGATGTCCCGGATCTCAGCATTGATTTTTTTTTAGGTTTTTTCCTGCTGTGGAACAGAACTGTGGCAGTTGAGCTCACGCATGTGGCGGCTCCATTTAAAGCCACCGTGTGGCTTTGTCGTAATCCGTCCAAACAAAAGGCATTGTGGTGATCTGTCTGTATTTTTGGTCTCTACAAATTTCCATAGACATTAGTACGGCACTTTTGTAAGCTGGAATATTTAGGTTTGAAGGCACGTTCAGATCGGGTTCAAACAAAGGAGTTTTGGTCTGGAGGCAGATACAAGCTAAAGGTTATTTCGGTAGCTGAACCAAGAACTGTGGCGTTTGCTTCCTTTGCTTGGTGACGGCGGGTGTTTACCATACACTGAAGGACTATGGGGTCTGGTGATCAAGGTTGGGGAAAGACTCTGAATTACGGCATTTAAGGTGGCCAAGGAAGTGAATGTGGGGTGAACACATGAATGGGTGTCAAAAGCAAATCAATTGATTCAAAGATGGCCGGTCGTAGGCTAGGTGCACACTGGCGGTGGGGTTGTGGTGCTTTTATCGCTGTCACGCGGGATACGCTACAAGGTGCCAGCCGGGGGAGCTTAGCGGGATCACCCAATCCCAAGGGGGAATAAGAGGTCAGTGAATGTGTACAATAGTTTTCGCTGACCTACATCAGTGAGCGCCCTGCCTTGTGCAATGAATGTTTCACGAGTGAATGAATCTTTTCTTTTTGTGTAGTTTTGGGTTCATGTGAAAGCCCCCAACAAAATTTGGGGCCACACTGTACAAAAGTAGAATTACATTACATGAGGCTTTGAGCAACGAGCTAACAAGGAGTGACCTTTAAAACTTTTGAAGTGGCTTCTAAAAAAAAGAATAATTTGGCTGATTTTGGGGGGCGAGTACTGTTGCATGTGTGTGACAGGCTCTCTAAGTAACCTCTAAGGCACTGCATTCAAAATGCTTTGGCAGCTTTGAGTAGTAATAATAATCTTTCATAAAAGTTCTTAGTGATAAATTTTATTTCTTCCAGCTTATAAAAGAGCTCATAGTTACAGGACACTTTTTAGATGGGAGTACAGAAGGAGGGTTAAGGCTGTTTTACAAATGACAGTTTGCTGTTTAGGCCTTTTTTTTTTTCAGAAAAAGTGTTAAAAAAAAATTTGCCCCTTCACGCAGAAAGAAAAGTGTGAAGGACAGAAAGGCAAGGCATTCACCCAAATCTGTGTATGCATTCACCTGTATCACGTCAAAGCCAACTCCACCCATTTCAGTATTGTAGCTGGAATCTTCAATCACCTGGAGGCTCCAATGTCCCTCAATATTGGGGTTACCCCCTCCCTTCATAGTGTTAGGCAGCTCCAAGATGGACCCCTTCATGAGTTAATGCAAATATTACATGGAAAGTGTTGGTGTCCACCTTAAATAGTAGCGGGAGGGAGCTCAGCCCCCCTCCATTGACCTCTAATATAAATATTTAATTTCAAGTGGAGTTGACTTTGTAGTTATCACTGAAATTGTCACAGATCCATAAAACATAACAAAAAAGTCATTTAAGAAGTAGTGTTCAACTTAAAATACAAGTGCTTGAAAGAATCAAAAACAAACCTCCAAACATTTGTTAATACAAAGGCTTATACAAGGATTGGAGGAATAAGCAAAAGGGGGTTGGGGTGAGGGGGGTTAGTGTTATAAAACCCAATAGGGTGCAGAGCTGGAGTGAAATATTCTGCTTTAATGCTGCGGTTTGTAAAAAAAAAATCTTAAAAACACAAATTGGTAAATCTAATCAATCAGCAATGATTATAGAAATCATTTAGAAATTGAGGAGCAGTGGGTAGTAATGCCAGGTGTGAATGAGGAATTTACTGATTTCTATTTTAAATACAGCATTCTGCTAAAGTGCACTTTGAGAACACTGCTCAGAATGAACAGGGTGCGTGCAATTCATTATAAAGGAGTTACCCGCTGCTCTCTGTGCAACTTTCCCCTATAGAGTCTGCTGTGCCCTCTCCTATTACTGCTGGATATGAACCCAGCAACACAAAATGTAAAAACCGGCACAGAGGAGTAAAACTCGCAGCTCTGGCCAAAATGTATTACCTGGCAAGACTAGTGTTAACGTCGGCCTGTACAACATTCTATACTAACCAGTGTTTTCCATCTCATAGGGAAGCCAGCGTGACTCTGTGGATAAGGGAAGGGTAGTAGTGTACAGTACACGGCAGATCCTGACACGTCTTATGTCATCCCCAATATAAAGTGCATGTTAGGACATACTGCTGTGTTGGGATAGAGGAAGGCATTCTATAATACAAGTTGCCAATCTAGAATAAAAAAAGAAAGAAATGCCTAATTTGAATGAAGTCCTATCATGATTTCACAGGCTGACCTAAAGTCAGATCTGAACTTGATGCAAAAGGCTCGGCTGGTAAGTGCTCAGTCCGGATTCCAATGGTTGCCGTCTGTTAGATGGGGTCCTGAATAGCTAATCACACAGAGCTCCCTTTCTAGAAATAAAAAGATTCCCATGCCTTGGGGAAAATAAATGTCATATCTACAGATATCATATTATTTGTAGATATATTAAAAATCAAATTCATTTTGAATGAGTTTATTTTTTTATTTAATTTCGCAATGAAAGCATATACACCATTTGTGTACAGTGGCTTCATCCACCAATGTTGTGCTATTAGTAAAAAAATAAATAGCAATTAGTAAAAGTGTCCTTCTCCATCACATAACTCACCTCTACACTCACAGCCAAGATATCTTATAGCAGTGTTCTCCCCGGCCACTGTTAGCTGGGTGCACCACCCGGCACTTTTCATTAGCCACCTGGCTGTTTTTGGGTGATCTTTGAAGAGTTGGGTCACAATATAGGGGCTGCCACCCGCCTACAATTTCTTCCCACCCAGCTTAATAAAAATTCTGAGTTGAACACTGCTATAGCATTCAAATACCATACATGGCACACCTAGATCAGACACCATAACAGCCACAGCCCAATATATAGCTCTATACCATCCAGCTGCATGCCTGTAGTTGTCCAAATTCTCATCATCAACCAACAGACCCTGCCTAACCAAACGTCTAACAGGTACACAGAAGTAGGGAAACTTTGGATTCCTGTACCTATCTCACCACCCACTTTCCTTGTTCATACCTGAACCCCTGGGGACCCAGTGTTCTTCCCGGCCCCTTTTAGCTGGGTGAACCACCCTGCATTTTTTCAGTAACCACCCGGCTGTTTTTGGGTGGTTACTGATGGGTTGGGTCACAATACAGGGGCCACCACCCACTTACAGCTTCTTCCCACCCATCTTAAAAAACAAATTGTGGATTAAACATTGGGACCTCTCATGACCCCAATCGACTCTGAGGTAGAGGGTCCAGCCAATACCTCTGCCCTATACAGGGCCATGCCAAAAAAAAGAAAAGCATGACAGCAGCCTGTAGAACCCAGACTGAGCATGTGCCAGAGTTGTTCAGTGGTTGACTTCAGGTCCTGGGGATTATGATTTTGCTAGAATTACAAATATAGGTTTGCACCCTGCGTCAGTACAAATAATAAAAAAAAGCAGAAATATTTCACTCCATTCTGTTAAAAATTAAATATAAAAACATTTAAAAAGACAAAACGTTTTTGTAAGTAAAAAAACAAACAAACAAAAAACCTGATTTATTGCAAATAAGCCATCTTTGTTTGCCGATCCTAAGTCTCTGAGTATAGTACGTTCCATAGATCAGATCTTTTCCTACAAGGGCTGGTTTAATTTGCAGTACCGGTTTTTATATAGTGTGGACTGAACATAAAAAATCCTCCCGCCTCATCTCAGGCACATCTGAAGCATATATCATTTGGTATTAAACAGAAAAATAAAATAACTTAGAGAATTACATTCGTCCGTATGCATTTCCCTCAGGTAGTAAAAAAAAAAAAAAAAGAAAGAAAGAAAAAAAGTTTTAAAACTCCTGTTTACATTCATACATTTTTAATGTATTCTGCTTGTACTGTCCAAGCATTTAAAAAAAAATATTAAAGGCTTTTCTTTTTTTCAAAAGAAAAAAAATCAGTGATTTGATTTTTTTTTTTTTATAAATTCCTTTATGATCACAGACAGAGACTACTTTAAGTAGCTGTGGCACCATTAACCGTGTCACTGCTGGATAACCGCGCTGTGCGATTGCTCTGCAAGGCAAACAACGCGTTTTCTCCAACATTATTTTTTTTTTGAACTTTTTTTCTTTTTTAAGAAATCTTTACAAACTAATGTTTCACAGCTACAATTAATTTATAAACAAATTAGAAATGACGCCATTGAAATAAACAGAGCAGAGAAACGTCGGGTGGGCTTTAGGCGTTGCCGCTTTAGTGTTGAGGTTTAGTCAGTGTCCATTGTGAAGTTTTTAGTGTTTGTCTAAATGGGATATATGGAGTGGGAGGGGGAGCAAAGACTACATTCATTCTTTCACCAGCCTGTAGATGTGATGTTGTGCTCCGTGTTCGCTGTTTGACACTTCGAATACGCATGCCATGCACAGTAGTGTGTCTTGTGTGTCCCTGTTTGTTACCACCTTAAACAAAAAAAAAAAGAGAAAGAAAAGTTAAATATAAATTGGTCAAAAAACATGTTATTTAAAGTAGAAATCCTCTTACATATATTAAAAAGTCCCAGTTTTACTTTTGTTAACCAATTGACATTACCAATCATGATACACACAGTATGCTGGCTATATCAGCATGCATATATTTATATATATTTTATAACCCTAGGGTGCCAAAAACATATTTCATGATGATGTGACACATAACCTACACACGGGCAAACTCAACATAACACATTCCTACAAATCCCACAACAGACATTGTATAAAGTTTTCAAAGAATAGGAGCTACCGCATATGTAATGAACTTTTCTGTCTTTTGTAATAATAAACTTCAGTACTTCTTTTTTTTTTTCTTCTCCATTTTGGCCCCCGCAGCATGGCTGCATGGCTGCAGCAGTACTCATGGTAGTTTGAGTACTTCTGTATGTGGGCAAGGGCAGCACAATGGGTCAGTGGTTAGCACTCTGGCCTTTGCAGCACTAGGACACAGGTTCAAATCTTGGCAAGGACACTATCTGCATGGAGTTTGCTTTCCGTTCATATTCCAAAAACTCGCAGTTAGGTTAATTTGCTTCCCCCTAAACTGACCTTAGACTGTGTTAATGACATATGGTAGGGACATTAGATTGTGAGCTCTTTTGAGGGACAGCTAGTGACATGACTATGGACTTTGTACAGCACTCCGTAATATGTCAACATGACAAGGTATGATATGTATTGCTATCCCTCTTTGATAGACTATTTGGGGCAAGTGGATACTGACCTAATTTTTCCTTCTAACTTAAAAGGCAGCACAAAATATCCAGAAATTCTGGGTGCAGAGAAGCTGATGGCAGTGCTTAGTTTAGTTTGGTCTTTGTACTATATGATAAAGAAAGGAGGACGAGGTCAGTGCCCCCTCTAGGCTTCATCATCAAGTAGGAGTAGTGATGGGTGATGAAGAGGGCACAGAAAGTTTTTTTGTTATTTTTTTTGCATTGTGAATAATGAAATATCATACCAACAAAATAGTAAAGTTTTCCAATACACTGTTCATCATGTATTTCTCCGGTAAATGCTTCAGCTTGTGGATAAAGTTTATCATATATTCACACATGGGAGAGCGGTTTATCCTATATACGAATCGTCCGTTTTCAAACCTTGCGTATTCTGTCTGTAAAGACGAGAGAGAAAATCTTGGGATTAATAATATTAAAACAGTCAGATCTAACCATAATCTCAAACAGTCAGGGCACACACAATAATGTGTAACATAATGTGTTTGTTCTAAAACGAACAAAGTAGGGGTAATAGCGAGGATGGGGGATTGTTGGCACAGTGGAACCTTGGAGAATGTGGATAGAATTATGGGTTGGTGCAGAGGCTGATGTGATGATATGGGGTTAGAGCAAGAGAGAAAGGTGGATGGAGCAGCTGGCATTGCATGGGGTTACATAGGGGATTGGTACTCTGGAGGTGACATCAGTGGAAGGTCTGGCTTAGTGGCTTTGGTATGATACCAGGAGGAAAGTTGATTTGGTTTTTGGTAATTGGTGAGATCATTTGGGGTAACCCTCTAAACCCATAGTTCTAATACTAAATGAACTAAAAAAAAAAAAAGAACCAACCGTGTCAGGGATTTTACCCATGTATGTACTGACCAAAATTAACATCAGTTACTGGTGTCCCCACTTGGGGATTGTCCCTCTGTTCTTCTGGCCATTGTTTCCAGAACAAAAACTAATAGGGTGATACACCCCAGTGGGAGTACAGAACAGAATAAACACCAGACGGGTATAGTCTCTCCCTGCGCTCTCCTCACCATAGTGCGCCATTCTGTGTTATTGATGTGTCATTTCATACCTCCACTTTCTCCACCACTTGTTTCCCAAACGAACAGACTTTAGTTGAGCAGGTGATGGTCATGTTTTCCGAGCTCTCGTACTGACTCGTTACCCCGTAGAATGCCCCGGCGTCGTCCTGGATATTACAGTTTAGGTCGGCCTGTTAAAGAAACACAAAGTATCAGCCTGTGATGTGAGATGGCATGGGATTTCTCCACTTCTAATCTAATGCAATGCAAAAAAATGTCATCCAACGATTGGTGGCCTTTTTCCGCCCTCAATGAAGTCTGTGCTGCCGTCATATAAACTTAATGCAGAATGTAAAGCATAAGACTCTGCACACTAGCTGCATTCTCTGCAGCAGTCACGTGCCTAAGCCAATGCAAATACTCCATTTTAAAAATATGTTCAGCAGTCCTGACAAACCTGTGTTGCCGATACGGGCAGGTATGCCTTGGCATCTTCTAGTGCTTTTTCACTTCTCATATTGCAGGATGTTTACGGACACAATTATGCCAAGTTTTGCTTTAAATTCAAGGCCTGCCTAAAAACACTGCAGATACTAATTCTAGCGATAAAAATCATTTACTTGGTATGCAAATAGATCAGGTAGTTGTCTAGTTTTACAAAGGTTATGTCACTTCACATATCACCATCTATCTGTATGTAGTATTGGATCCTGACCAGCAGGGGGCAATGTATGCTCTTTAATATACTAGCACTGAATCTCTAAACCAGCCCTTCACTTTTATTTTTACATGGGGGGGGGGACCCTTAAAAATAACTTTTAGGTCTTTAGGGGAACCCCCTGGTATAATTATTATATCCACAGCTCACAGTACATTAGCCTGCTGGCCAGTGGGAAGAATGTCACCCTTACAGATAGCAAAAAAGATCATTGGTGTCAGTGGCAAATGACCTGAGACGCACAAATTGCTCATTGCTTAAGGAACCTCTGGAGGAACTCTGGTTGGGAAACACTGCTCTGCTGCAAATAAAGTGTATAGAAGTTTTTTATTTTGTTTTTTTTATTTGCTTCTGTCCCCTAGTTTGAGCTTTGCAGGGCTACAAATGTCTGGTCCCTGGCCAAATATTTGTACCCCCTGCAAAAATAATGTATGATGTAATAATGAGTACAGAGCTTTATTTAGGATGCCTGGTCTGTTTTAATATCTCAAACTTAAAAAAAGAAGCAATTTCTGTTTCTATAGTTTGTCTTTAAAGTACTTTAAAGTAATTTGTGATTCTCCTTGAAAATTATACTTCTGCCCTTTCTCAAAATAAAAGATCTCTTCACAATGATAAAAAGCCAAAGTGGGCTAAAAATACCCCAAGTTGTCCAGAAGTAGTTGTGGGATTTCTCGCCCTGCGGAGGGCGCAGAGAATGTGAATGTTGTACACAAAGGAGGCAGCGCGGAGCCATAGGACGGCACGCTGCATGTCTCTCCTATGGCCCAATTACGGCTCTCTGCCATTACCGGGTAATTGCGGCACAGCTCATCTCCCACTTCTTTTGATACGAAGACACTTTACACAGAGACAGCTGATGGGCAATTTATACGGAGAGAAATGGAACACCATTTAAAATGTGTTAGATTCTTCCATGCTTAAGACATATTGATTGATGGGGCTGCCTATGGCGTTTCTAAAACACACATCTGGTAACCTGTAGAGTGTGGCCGAGCGAGGAGGATTCGGGTGATAATGACAATTCTAACAGAGAGACGCAGGGCGCAATGCACCTCATGCCCTTGGAAATATCATTCAGAGACCTCAAATCTGATACCATGGTGGCCAAAGCACCACCTATTACTTTTATCACTACATTACCGATTCTTATATCCATGAAAGCTGATCTCCAGGCAGAATTGTGTGAATGTATTCACCACCATGTGTTGTACAAGTACCTGGATTTGGTTTGGTATCGCCCCCTATGCAGTACAGGTAGGATAGGAGAAAGCACAAGGATTGGGTGGCTGCAATGTGAGAAGCATGCATCAGAATACTGCTTCTCTCTCACTGTCCAATCACAGGCTAGGGGAGGGACAATGGTTGTATCATTAAACTAAGCAAAAAAAGATTATTCCTTCTTCCCGAAACACAAAGCCAGAATTAGATCAGCTGCACAACAATTTTTGGGGGGGCTCAAATACAAAGTTATTTGGTTTTTTTGATCATGGTATATTCTGTGTAACAAGGTCACATCTAATAATCTCATCACTTCAGTAGTAAGTTGCACCTGAGTCTAAAAGCGCCCGGCAATGTCTTTCCTTTACAAAACGTTCTACATCCTTCCCATCATATCCCCAAACCCAGCAATGGTCGAGCTTCCGCTGCCAAACACCAGGGGCAGTATAACGGAATTATTAATTGAAGAGGCTCCTCGTCTAAATGATATTTCCCAAATAAGCGGCACTACATCAAAGAATCTTTGATAGGTTGCTCTGATTACAAGAGGTTACGTTTTCAGGAGCATCCTGTTTGCAATTTAAATTCCTGCAAAACAAAGAATTAATGTTCTGTTTGCTGAGCTCTTCCCACCAATCCCAGCTCAGCTCCATCAATTATTCCATTTTTATTCATGACAGCACAATCCCACGGTGGGTTTTTTTTTTTTTTTTTATCCACATAAACTAATATTTTAGGATTTTTACAGAGTGATTTGAAAGATAAATAAGTGCTTTACAGCTATTTGAATTTTAGGATAGGAAAAGACATTTTTGCACAAATATGCCCCCAAAAAATAAGGAATCAAAGAATCTTCCAAGCTCAGGATGGCGTTGCTGTCCTCCGTGAATCTCACATATTTCTTTCTGATCTATGAAATCAGAAACATGGCTGCTGTGGGTTACTCTCTGATATATATAAGGGGCACTTTGTGGTGCCAAATATTGGAACCAGGAACCCACAGCCACCAATCACCATTGTACTCCAAGTGACTCCAGTCGAGGAGAGGGAGTGCGCCCAGTGTGGGCAGGGGGAATAACTCCAAAACCAGGGGAAAGCTGATGATCATACTTATAGTACTGATAACTACATCACCCATTCTGTCACTGCTGAGTGGAATGTAGAAAAACCAACACTAGGGGGCAGCAAATCATAGGGAATCCTATACAACTACCATACAAGTCTCAACAGGATTTAATGAGAATATAAAACGATTGTTTCCTTTTGCTGTTGACAAAAATAGCACAAGTCAAAGTCGGTTGGTTTAATAACTTGCTGTGGATTTTACAAGCGTTACATTTTAAATGCAGGCCTTGTCAGGACAGAAAATAGGGTACAACTCTGATTTAAAGGTGTGTTGTATGTTCAGATTTAACTTCTCTGATGGGCTCACTTTTGATTTTGGTAAATGCTTCATTGTTAAAGGATCTTTATTTGATAACTGTACGAAAACACCTGTTGATCCTGCCAGAAAACTTGTCAGAAGAGAAGATACTTATAAGACCAGAAAATACCCTTCCTTGATCTATGACGGTGTTGGCTTGCTCTAGTAGTTATGGTTTCTAGTTCTATGTTGGCTATTAGACAAATTGCAGCTTCTACATCTACGAACTGTTAAACTACAACATATAACTTATATTATAGTTATTGCAATATAGTAAAGCTGCATTTACTTTGAATATCCAATCAGGCTTGGAGAAATAAAAAAAAGGCTGTGTTCATTACCAGGCAAGCAAAAATCCTGTTGTTTTTCATATTTGCTTAACCAAGTGAACGCTTTTAGGAATCTGGTTTTATACCGGTATAATAATCACTCAATGCTGAATTTTTGGGTGGAGGGATTCTTGTACAGCTTCCAGCATTAATGCTACAACCCCTTACAAAAATATCCTCTTTAGTCTGCTGCTTTGTTTTGAGTTCAGCGTGCCTGACTGAGCCGCATAGACCCGGAGGTCTCCTCTGGAAGCTGCTGATGGAGGTTGGGGACAGAGTGATGCAATGCTTGGAAGAAGTGCTAATTGTTCACATCACATTTTGGCCTACATGGCGATGAGCTCCGGAGGGCTGCGTGCAACACGAGTTTTTAATGTATGTTAAAGGGAGATTGTAAATGTCAGTGGCTACTGGAAGTGGGCACATATACATGTGCAATAATTGTCATTGGAAAGGATCTTTCACGATCCTTTCCAATGACAAAAGACTAAATGAGCTCTGTACACACAGGACTGTTCTTCTCTATGAAGAGGGAAGGGGGGGAGAATGACAAAGTGGCACCCCACTGCATTCTCTCTCCTTCACTTGTATATTATAGGATTGACAGACAGATCCATGAATGACGAGCGCTTTACACATGCCAGATTCTCGTCTGATACCAGCCCTGATGCGATTATCGGGCGAGAATCATCTAACGTGAATATGTAGCCTTAGAGGTGACCTATGGAGGTCTGTCTACTTTATAGGTCAGCCTTTAACCGCCATTTCACCCCACAGGTGTCCGAGAACCCCTGCTAAAAATTTATCCATGGGGGTCAATGGAAAGAATCTCACCTCACCATTCCGATAGGTGTAAGGATCCTTGGCTCTGGATAATCTGGGTCCCAAAGCCGTGAGACAGACACCATCAGATGGGAGGTGAGTGGGGTACACCTTTAGGAACCCTGCTAAGAATAGCTGATATAGACCGTATACAAAATCCTCAAACCTGGGGAAACCACCCGTCTTTGTTACCGGCCAATGTTTAGGTGCTGAAGGCCATGTTTATAAAAGTGGGGAACAGGTTTAGTTACCTGGCAATCAGGCCTCTAAAAGAGAATGGAAGGCACTGTATTAGCTTTGAAGCGGTGATCAGAAAACCCTATCATTTGACCAGGGGAACTGTTCTCCACTTTCCAAAGTCCAAACATGGCTTTTATATAAGCACTATTAACCCCTATTGTGGCTGATGGGATTCTCCACTATCCAAGTGGTGAACAATAATTGGTGATCAATAAAGTGTAAGTAAGGCCAATTTTAAAATGCCAATTATTAAGGAGACACTTTGATAAATGAGATCTGAAAAATGCAGCTTTTCATAAATATTGGTAAAGATATTTTGGTGACTGGCTTGTTCGCCTCTTTATAAATAGTCCCCTAAATATCAATACTTATCTTGCTCATGCAATATGTATGCTCATTATGTAAGACTGAATAATATGACGAGAATAAAGTCACTTACCCAGAACTTTACTAAGAAGAACGCGTTCTGTGGCCCCTTCCCGAACAGTTCCTTTAGGCCCCCTTTCTTCTCTGGGAACTTGTCGTAAATTTGGCGGATATCTACGGACTCGAGCAGGGGGTCGCTGTACGAGTGGTTTGCTTGTCCGATGTGCACAAAGAGGTGTTTGTTGTACTGTAATAGAAGAGAATGCTTGTCACATATAACAGCCAAAGATCATAGTGATCAATACTCGTACATCTTCAGACCATGTTATGGCAGATCTGTTTTCCCTGGAGCTATACATGCTACACCTCCTATTCATTTCACACTATCGATCAGCCAGTCACTGCAGTTTACTCTCTGTTGAAGGCCTGACGATAAGCCGTCAATATCATTTTGCTTTCTTTTTGGAAACTGCTGTGACTGCTTTCTACACAAAACAAGACTCTGCAGAGATTTTGCTTTAATCTAACTTGAATTTTTTTTAAAATGATTTATACTGAAGGCTCAGTCTGTCATGGGTTACTACACTTTAGTGTTCTCCCCAGGCCCTTTTAGCTGGGCGCACCACCAAGCAGTTTTTAATGGTTACTGAAAAGTTTGGTCACAATCAGGGGCCACCACGTGCCTACAGCTTAGAGAAAAATTCTAGGGAGAATACAGCACTTTACACATTAACATTCAGATGGATTTGTTTTGCAGTATAGAGTTTGTCAGATTCTTTATTTGTAATGTTCTATATATACAGCAATGGGGAATGTAAGGGTCACATTGGCTGAATGAGACATCTCTCCCACAGCCACAAATGTGTGCAATTTATTAAACTTCTCATTCTTTACTGCAGGATTTCAGCTAGTTTGACATTTTCTATTCCATGAAGTTCACTTGACTTAATGGTTTGTATCATTCCGATTAAATAAATTTAGAGAGGCAGTGATTTTTCAATGGTAGCCTACTTTTTCTTTTCAGTTATTCATTTCTGTTGTCCTTGAAGAGGACTCTGAATACGATGGAATGATATGCACAAAGCAGTGTACCAGGACAAAGGAAAGAAGTCGTCCTGATAGAGGAGTGAGAAAGGGAGAACGGCTTAAAGCAAACCTGTTCTGTACCCATGCAGGACTAAGCAACAGGTTCACTTTAATGTCTTCTGTAACATCTCATACATCATTCATCCGCCAGCAAGAAAAGGAAGCCCTGTGAGTCTAAGAATTTTCTCCCTGCCTCAAGAAACAGGACATGTCAAATGTCCATCCATACCTGAAAGTTTTATAGGATATGTTCTATACTCCCAGAGCTGTATATTTTTATTTTTAATTATTATAATATTAATTAATATAATATTAATTTATATATATTTATTTTTATTTATTTTTAATATATACGTTTTATTTTATAGCCCCACCCAACTAAACAAAAAAAAAAAAATATAATATAATAATCCATAAATATTCAAAGATCTTTCATTTATTTGCTGAAGGGTCAGAATCACTTTCAAATTTATCTTTCAGTTAAGTTATATTTTACATCGCTTCTTTTTCTCATGACAACCTGTGTACTGGTAAAAGGGTGTCATCATGTTAAAATTTGGACCTGGCTTCAGGGAGCTGTGAGTGATGTCAAGGTGCCTCACTGCTGTCTCCCGTCATAGCCGAACACTTAAAATTCTGCAAGAATGTCTCTGCAGACTGCAGGAGTACATGCTCACGGAATTTCGTGTCACCTCACCCATTACTTTTAGGTAGCTAGGATCGAAGTGAATAATAGTTTTTTAAAATAAAGTAGCAAGTAGCAGCACAATAGTCATCTTAGTAATATACCATTCTTTTGTTCTCTCTCAGAATGAATAATGATTATGCGGTTACAAACAATGTGGAATTTGGTATTTACCTAGATGACTAAACTGTGGAAAGCTCCCACCCGAGTCCTCACATACGCAGCAGCAATGCTTACCAGGCCTGTATTGTGCATGATGATGCCAAGTAAAAGGCTGAAGAGGAATAGGGGGAATGGTCATCACTACTGGTTCTGGCAGGACTTCAAGAGCCTGCGGGACTATGGTCTAAAGGTAGAGATTCTATCTATTTATTACACACCTCTAGGCGTGTATATCCTAAAAATATGTGGGGGTGACCGGACCTCAAAAAAATAATTATTATTCTGCACTGAAAACAGATTTTGTGCCTTTGTGAAGTCAGACATGAATACGGCCCTAAGATTTGATCAACCATTACAAAACCCCCAGGCGTACACACACACAAACACGCACTGGAATCCAGAACAAATCCTTGTCATTTATAGATTAGCTGCTGCACCATACAGTGTGAAATACATTAGAGAAACCAAAATGAGCCTTTTCCACAGCTTCTCCCACCTCCAACACTCAAGTTACATGGCCAGAAAATCAATTTGACTTAGTTAACTTGATCTCTCATTAGGAAATCCTATACTTCCTCTTGTGGAAGCCTTGGCTAAGACTTGTATTAGCTCATGATTAATGAAACATTAAAATGTGTCTTTGTGCATTTTACAGTGTGTAATATAAAAACTACGGAAATGTACATTTTTTTTATATTTGGCACACTTGAAATGAATAAATTGATGAATTAACTTTTTAGCGGGTTTCTGAGCAGTGAAACGAGGCTTCAACTAGGAATTCCTTACAAAGTTGAAATGATAAGCTACATGCATGGTGATAACATGTTATATGGCACACGCAGATCATGTTCTACATGTGCAATAGATGTATATAAAACAGGTTTGCAATGTCTACCTAGAAGTAAAATGTTACATTGTATTATTCAGTTTAGATATTTGTAGTTTAATTAGAGTTTGTTTTTAACTTCTCAGAAATTTCTTCCAGTCTGATATAAAACTGCTGTGAATGTTATGCTGAGAAGTCCAAGGAGGCAGCCGGCTGCAAATGGCATGGGGTATCAGCGGAGGGTGGGTGTCAATGGGCGCTGACAGAAGAGTCAAGAAATGCTCAGTCAACAGCTGTAGATTATTAACATGAGACAAAGTCACCGCATTGGGATTTTAGGGACAGCTTTAATGATACAATATTACTTTTTTTTCCACCTTCTAACATGTCAGGAATGTATTCATAAAGACTTAAAAGTGCTGAAAGAGTTAAGTTAGACCACAGTGAAGGTTTATGGTGAGTAAAAATCTCTCCTAATTTATATATGCATTTTTTTTAACTGTATGAAATTCGGGCAATTCCAAAAAATAACTTTGCTTTAATGTTAGATGTATATTATGGATGTCATAAATTCTCAGCACCTAGTCTGAACAAGTGCAGTTTTGGGTGGAGGCAGCTGCTAGAACCTTCTGTGTTCTTGCATGTAAGGTGGAAAGCTAAGGTGGTATATTCTTGTACCATAGGGCTAAAAACATACCCCGATCTTGGGTTTCCACCTTTCAGCCACAGGAGGGTGAACTAATAATACCAATCCCTGTGCCCACTGAGGCATGAACAAGCTTAATAAATATAAGATTCCAGGATGAGACAAAACAGAGCTGTGACCCTGACAGACAAGGAAAGTAAAGAGTGTCAGATATCCCGGCCTTGCATGTGACTAATCCCACCTCTCTCAAAATAGCTGTGCATGAGTGCAAGCCATTTAAAATAGTTGTTATAAAAAGGCAGACTTGTCCTACTATGGCCCTACGGGGGTCCGCAGCCTCATGCCCCGGCCTCTGTCTAAAGGAATAACAAGGGCTCGTCTTACACGCCTGACTGCCAAGGATGACCGGGATTGCTGTGCTAAGGAATGTGGCCAAAGGCAGCACCCGCAGGGTTAAACCCAGATAGCACTTGTGGCCCCTGCAGGAGGAAAACTCCTTACCTGTTAGAAAGATGGGCAAATTGACCCTCTGCACCACATCCAAAAACGTAATTAAAAGTTGTGTGGATGCCTGTTACCCTGCAAAGTATTGGTGTCTAGCACTAGAAATTATGTAGAAAGTAAAGGGGGACCTGGGAATATAGAAATATGGAACCTGGCCCTATTTTTCGCTGGTGTAGGATCTAGGAATGCCATTCCAACACAGGTTTGTCTATTTAGGGAGTCATTGACCTTGTTAGAGTCCCTTTACCAGGTAAACTCCTGCATCATAAAACCCCTTCCGGTTTTATTGCATAGGCTGGGTTTACAGTGTAAAAATGCAGTTGCATGTCAATAGGTGAGCCCCACCAGAAGACAGCCCACCAATGGACAGAGGACGAGGGACAGTGATCATCGCTGGACTCCAAGGAATACCCTTGGAATCCAGATATGTTTGCTATGCACTATTTTAAATTTTGTGGATAAAAGTTTTACCCTTAAATCAGACTTATCACCAACATTTTTACTTTATACAAAAAGGTAGATAACTGAAAAACAGTTTTACCTTTTATTGTACTATGTTGCCTCTTTGCAGCTTCTTCCTGTCTATACAGTTTAGGGATACGGGGCATTTCTTAGGGCGGGTTTACTGATGGTAACAATGGACCATGCTTGTGTAATGTTGACACAAACACCTGTGATCTTTATTGGAGGGCTATGTGACAGAATGACCAGACGAGCACATTTAGGAGACAGGGCCAGAATGTTGTCACCCTATACTATGACATGTTTGTACAAGAACCTGTATTCTAGAATTACTGGGTATTTTTACTTAAAGCAGCAGATTTCAGGATCTTGAAACTGACTTTTCAAATAACTTGGTTACAGCCTGGACTTTCAAAAACTTATTTCTATCCAAACAGGTTACCATTAATGTCACACTGAAACCAGTTGGAATGCAATACATTAGAAGGTTTTGCTGTAGAAAGCGCCATTTCTGGTTAAAGAAGAAACGTGGAAATGACTTGGGGCTTGCAGATGGTGAAATGACAAGCTTATCAAATGTGCTGGAGAAGAGGCCGCAGTGACAAGAAGAGACGTGTCAGCAGAAGACGGTCAGGACTCCCAGGAATGCTCCTGGAATGAGACATTCTATATGCCATCTACACTAACATACCTAAACACAGCTCTTAGATCATACTGCAGCTGCCGGCTAACCCTGCCAAAGGGACAGGTGCCCGCTCGCTGCCTTCCCCGCACTGGAATCCCAATTCTAAGAACGGGGTTCAGACAAATACTCATCTTCACCCGACGCTGTAACAGGTTTATCATGAGATGTGTGTGTACATTGTAAAAGTCAACACTGAGCAAATCTAAAACCTCTGGTGGGGTTTATGACCGTCTATGTCCCCAGGCAGAAGATTTCTACCTTCACTTCCTGTCTCAGTGACACCAGTGGAATTTTTTTATTAGCTCTGTTACTTGCACTTATGTGGCAACAACAGTTGTGTGATGGGGAAGGGATTGCTGATTGAATTAAAAGGGTAGGGGCAGACCTAATGAACCCCTGGGGCTTTTTCTGCCATCTCTCCTCTACATACTTATATATAATTTTTCTCCTCAAGCCATCAGACGCAGCGGGAAGTTTATGGAAATGTCATTGTAGACAGCATAGTGGCTAAGTGGTTAGCTCTCCTGACATTGAATGTGGTATGGTTTCTGGTAAGAGAAGGGCTGCTCGGAGTATTTTAGTGACTGCTGATCTGCTACTGACCAACACAAGCAACTCAGAGAATGGTCCAAAAAAAAAAAAAAAAAGGGGGAAAAATCCGTTGTGGGGTATGTCGCTGGTCAAAAAAAAGTCTTGTTGGTGTCAGAAGAGAATGGGCAGACTGGTTTCAGCTGATAGAAAGGCAAAAGAACATCAAAATAATCACTTGATACAACCAAGGGCTGCAGAATGCTCATCACATCCAACCTTGAAATTATTCAAAGTCATGAAGTCCCAAGTAGGACCAGGACTCCAGGTGCTTCAAACCAAGAATATGAACTACTTATCCACGCATCAAGTTGATGGAATGACAGGTATCTATATAGGCAGGTAAAAAAAAAAAAAAGAGAAGAAGAACGGCTGATAGGAAATCTGTAGGTTCCCCATAGCAACAAAGTTTGATAAGATGTGAATTTTTTAAGGGCTGGAATTTTTGCCCTGGCTGTAGAAAAAGGAAAGCTGCAGTTTCTTACTTTGCTTCCCAAGAGCTTATTCACACACTGTGCAAGGCAAGTGCTCTTGGGAGATGTAGTTCTGGGAGCATAGCTACATTATTAGTAAAAACAGCCAGTGCCTTTGCACTGGAATATTACTCACGTGCTGTTAAATGTTCCAAAGCGAGAGAGGTAGGTTTGGGGTTAAATGTGGGTAATGCCTTGATGGAGAGATAAATATATATATATTTTTTAATTTTAAACTGTTAATAAAATGTTACTTACAGCGTCTGGGTCCCGCTGCTGTTCTAAAAATGCCGAAAACTCCACCAATCGGAGTTTGGCTGTGCCTATGGACCGGCCTTGCCATGCCGGGACAGAGGAGGCAGGTGGTGCTGTGGTTTCAAAACCTGTGAATATAAAGAAACATGTCAGCCATTAATGAAGATACTCCATAACCAAGACGGTCCTAGTGGTCAGTTGAAATAAACTTATCTGCTGCGGTTCATTTTTAAAAAAAAATAATACATTTCTGACTGTCCAACCATTCCCAGGAACAGGAGACAAACATGAAGAGACTCTTCCGCCAGCTTCTTTGCCCTGGTGGGTTAATTAAACTTTCTTAGAGGCGCACCTGTGTTCTGTCCCCCCGAGGGAAGAGGAGGAATGTAAGCATTTCGTGAAATGACTACACTCAAAGGAAAAGTATTTCATCAAAACGTCTCTGTGGTACGAGCAAGATTACAGTCAAACGAATTAAAATAAGGGTTTTGTACACAAGTGTGTAGTGAATTACACTGTTTTACATAGTGTAGCTTCAATATGTAGACTGAGCAAGGAGGCAAAATGTGGGGAGTCAACAATAAAGGTATCCAAGCAATATCTTCATAGTGCTGCTCCAGTGCCGTCCTGCCACTTATTTACTGATGCATTAATATATGTATTTTGTCAGTGCAAGCAGTGAAGGTATCTAAATGTAACCTGGAATCAGTTGGGGAAGGGAGAAGCAGCACAAAGAGCCAACCATTTGTGCAGAAGTCCATGTGCTAGGGACACACTAATAGGAGGCACAAAGAGAGAAAAGCTCATCTCTCTGCTGCTTCTTCTTCTTTAACAGTTCAATCACTGGAAAAGGAAGGGCAAGACATGCAAGTGTTATTGAATGCAGCAGATATATATCGAGACTCCCGCCAAACAGACTGGGCAGACAAATACAAATCCTTCAGTACATAAAACATCTATCTATATTGCATGGGTGTATTTGTTGGTTTGTCTGACGTTTGCCTTTCACCAAATTATTATTACCTGTAAGGGGTGCTGTGACGGTGGGTTGGATGGGATATGCTTGCTGGACAAATGGCTTGACGCTAGAAAACATGAGAAACATCAGATGTTATTAACACTTACTGTTGTTAATAAACAGTATTTATATAACGCCAACATATTACAGAGCCTTGTACGTTACATAGCACTTCCTACCATACTACATCTACTAAGACATTTCCTTGTGGTAAGTATATGGATTAAAATCAAATAGGAACAAGAGCTAAAATACATCCATATAGAATGTAATTTTTTTATTAAATTGCATTTAAACTCTAGAATAAACCTGGCATGTTAGGCTTCTCAGAAATCCTTTAAAAGATGTATTTATTGATTAGCTTTCTTTCAGGTTCCCACCTTATTTGTTTTTACCTGATCATATTGCTCCCCTAAGTTGCATTAAACTGCTTTAGCATTCTCATGGAGTCATAGGTAAAAAGTATTAATTTTCTGCATTGCGTTAAATCAGTGTACAACGTTCATCGTTCTCAGAATGTGCACCCACTCCCAGCACTTACTCTTGTGAGGATCCAGGCTGACCCGTCTGTAGCATTCCTGGCCAGTACTGTGAACAGAAGGTGAGACAAAATTACATAAAGTGAAGTCCGATTATTTAATAAACATAAAAATGACACTGTGCATGTTTTATATTTGGTCATCAGCTGCCATTAAATACACACATTCCTAAAATTACAACTACTTCAAATAAATCCGGGTTCTGAGGTGCACCCAGAGGGGGATCAATGATGTCTGTTATTAGGCAGGGATTTTACTGTAAAATAATAAAAATGGTAGAGCAAATTAAGGTAATGTATCACCATCATGATCATAAAGTTGCTTACAGCTGCAGCTGATACACTTCATGATATGATACATTTTATTATTTTATTTACCTTTAAAGTATCTCTCCACATTTACACACAAACCAAGCTGTCTAGTTGGAAACAACACACATCATATATACTTTGCAGAGTTCCAGCAGTCAATTTGTTTCCCAGATTGATAGCATGGCAATAGTAAGTGAGCAGTATGAGCATTGGCGTTTGCCCTCTCACAGGCATGAAGGAATCTGTGAGGCAGGTGAATACACAACAAGACGACTTTTATTGTTAAACACACAGCCAGGCTCACGAGTAAGAACAGCAGTGTGAAACGCGTTAAACCATTGGTATGTTTTTCTCCTGCTGGACTGTTGGCGGTAAAATCGCAAGCCAGTCTTCAAGCAGCCATGGTGGATTTTTTTTTTCAATAAAACCTGACCACTTATTCCGCACAGCTTGGTCTGTATGTAAATTTGTATAAACTGTCAATTTACATCCTAATATAAACAATGTACTTAGTAACGTTAGGGGAATATCACACCCATTGTATAAAACAACCGTTCTCCCGATGGTTATAAAACATCAATACCAGAGAAGATCTTGTCATGTGTATAGCAAGTCATTCTTTATAGGGTTACAATAATAAGATCCTATGAGCACTCAAACTTTGTCTTGCTATACATGCAAAAAGTTTTTTTCATAATATATTTGTAAATAATTATAAGATTTAGAGCACTGGTGGCTTTTGGCTGGATATACAGATGGCGACATTTACTATCCAATTACAAGCACTGCATAGTTATAAGTTAACTAGGCAAGTTCATTTGCAGGTAAAAATTTGGAAAGTAACCTTTTATGTATAAGATTGTATAAAAGTGTTAAAGCTGTAACCTGCTCTACCAGAATTTTCAATGTGAAAGCACAGTATGACATTATTTTAATCTAGGGAATTGATGTCACTACCCTAAGGGGTCAAAAAGATTTTTTTTGTACTGCATAAGTAAAATTGGCCACAATCTCTATTATATTGGAGTTTTGCCTCCCACAAGGCGGAATCTGCTAAAAAGTGCAAATATCCGAACTGTTGCCTTTTCCACATCCCTGATAACCAAATAACTAGAGACAAAACCAGACCTGAGCAGACACTTACCCCAGGTGCAGCAGGAAAGGCCGGGCGAGGAATCCCTGGAAGGCCCAGCTTGTTGTGAATGGCAGTGGCAGATACAATCTGAGCGGAGGACATGGCCGCCATGTGTTGCAGTGCTTTGTCCTTGGCAGTTTGATCCTTTAATATAACAGTTAGCATGCAGTTACTGAATTCTGTGCAGACAGTTGAGTTTTTGCGCAGCTACAAGCGTGGATATTAAACATAAGAAAAGCAAACATGCAGCCGTGTGGGGTTCTGATCTATTGGTAGCTGACTAGATTAGATCATTAAATATCTCACTGTGGCACAGGACACCTACAAGACCAGGGACATACCAGGTCACAATACACATCACTGAGGCATCAGGACAAAGGGATCACCCAGATAAAAACACTTGAGATGATCAGCTAGTAAATGATGAATATAAACACTAAACTATAAAAGATTTGCCCACACAATGACAAAACTTTTTTTATTTTTTTTATTTACCAACTAAGCCCCAACTAAATCTGCTCCCTTATGATTGGAATATGGCAATGATAAGGCTGCCCCCCTTATTAATACTATTGGGACAAGCTGCCTCATTTGGGTCAGTGACCACAGTAGCTAAGCCGACCATCCATGGTTTGCCATCATTGGGTAACAATGAATATATTCATATAGAGTAGTAAATATCTTTAAAACCTCTTTAAAATGCGGACAGTGATCTGTGTATAGTGGAAAAGGTATTTTCAATATGTACAAATTTGAATCATTATTGCTGTTCCATATTTTCAAAATATTATTTCATATTCCCTGTAGTGACCATCTGCCTATTGTAGAATGCAGAATGGGATTTACAATTAAAGAAATATATTTGTGAATTTTGTAACTCATGCCACAGTGATGTGGTTGATAGTGAATTGAACCTTGCACTGGGGTGTATTTGTCTGGGAAAAGTTAAACGGTTTAGGTATCCCTGGATATTTATTACCAGACTGTGCTACCTGCACCCTGTCTTCTCTATATGTCTATGTACTGCCACAGGAAAGGCTCATTTGGCCGTATATGCCCAGTACTGGACAACAGTGCATGATAGTAAACACACCAAAGCAGTGGTTAAGCAGCTGTAACTTTCAGGCAGGTAATGACCATGCTGGTAAGGCTTGCATGCTTGTATAGGCCAAGCCACTGCTCAGTGACACTAATTAGATTATGGGCGTCACGCACTGTCCCCCAACCCCTGTGACTTCCTTTTGGTTTATCATCATGTTCTGTATGGTAAGGTAGCACAAGCTGGGGGTCACAGATCAAAGCCAATAGCCAAACACTGTGCCAAAGCGAACTTAAGTCACAGGTGGTGGACTGGGGGGGGATCAACTTACCATGTTTGTCACCTGAATACAATATAAATAGCATGTTAAAGAATTGTGTAAGGAAAAAACACTAAACATCAAACACATCTAATTACAAAGGACATAAAAAGCAGAAGGACGGGAGAATGGAGAATTTTATCACTTAGGAGCCTTGGTTAAAAAAAGGAAGGAAGAACTGTCTGCGGTCACCCCAAAACAATGGGCTAAAACTTTTCATTTTCCAGTTGTCATATTTAGCCTGATATTGTTCGCTGATGAGACCATTTGATAGATATTACCCATGGTCATTCTGGGCAATTACCAAATATGCTGGAGGTAACAAGCCTTTTAAAATAGATGCCAAGTATGAAACTGAATTCTTTGTTATATCAAATAATCCAACATACTACTAGGAATCTTTAATGAGAATCCCCATTGCTTTTACATAGTTACAAAGTAGGTTAGGTTGAAAAAACACATAAGTCCATCAAATTCAACCACTAGGGAAATAAACATATCCCAGATATAAAACCCTATAGACAATTGATCCAGAGGAAGGCAAAAACAAAACCCCGGGTACAATTTGCTTCAACAGGGGAAAAAATTCCTCCCTGATTCCCTTCTGCAATCGGATGTTCCCTGGATCAGCAATCTCTGTTATTGTTACTTTAAAGCTTTAATCCCCAGTTATATTCTGAGCTTCTAGAAATCATCCAGTTTTCTCCTAAAGCAATCTATAGAACTTGCTGAAACTACTTCCTGAGGGAGCCGATTCCACATTTTCACAGACCGTACAGAGAAGAATCCCTTCCTTATCCAAAGCTTAAACTTCTTTTCCTCCAGACACAAAGAGCGCCCCCTTGTGCTTTGTAATGATCTCAAAGTGAGTAATTGGAAAGAGAGTTCTCTATATGGACCATTTATATATCTATACAGGGTGATCATATCCCCTCTTAAACGTCTCTTCTCAAGGACTTGTGACCAATTGAGTAAATTGTTCATAGTATTTGGCATACAATGTTACAGAATGCACCAGGGTTGTATTTATGAGCTACATCTATAGACATCTATGGTTAAAAAGGTACATTCTAGGTTTGAATGGCACTCCCCAGGTTTACTATACATATGTTATTGGGGTGTATAAGTATGTAGCTAGAAATAGCATATTGCATGATTAGATAAATTCTGACAAGAAATATGAACCACTATAGTGGACATTGATGGGCTTTCATATCCAAACAGTCAAGAAAACTTGTTCCCAATGACACTTTCATGATAAGTAATGGAGCTGCCGAGATTCAAGATGGCGGCACCCAACAGCAGTCTCGGCCCTTTTGGAAATCTGCTCATGTGAGGCTTTTACAGGTAAATAACATGCATATAATAAAAGCTTTAATGCCAATATATCTTAAAGGGTTTTTCACAAGTGCCTTTTAATATTTTTATGAACATTTGGTATGCAGTTCATCAACTTTTAAAGGTAAATATTTGTTTTTTTTATATGGAGTATTTTACCTTCATGAACTTGTTCCTATCATTTTATTGCTCCAGCGTTTGTACACATGGTATGACTTGTGTTTCACTCTATATTCATGATCACATCTGATTGGGGAAGCAAAACAAATACTTATGATTTATCATTTCTGATCACCAGCAAATCCAATCATTATATAGATCGGTGCAGGGATGTAAAACATACCTGTGTGTACAGGTATTTGGTTACAAAAAAATATTATCCGACTTTTCCCATAAAACAGTGGGTAGTGTGACACCCACACTGTAAGTTAATAAAAGGCACTGGAACTTTGGGTAAAGGTATAAAACAGAATTATAAAAGAATCCATTGCAAACAAGAAGTAAACCTTGGGGGTTCTTTTCCTTTGCACTGGCTCCTCTTGTTTAGTGAATCACGGACTAAATGAATGGGGTTGGCAAAGACAGATCTTCCTTCAAACATGAAAGGCTAACTTATATTAAGCTCTTATGATTTTCTACATCATATTAAAATTTACATTAAGACCAAAACTCTACAGAAGACCAGCCAGTAAAAGGCATTGCTTTCCAGGAGATCTTCCTATACAAATACACGGCTGGTCGGGTGATCACAGATTATCACCATTGTTCCCTCGCTGCATAATTCTGCACATTTGCCCAAAATGATCGCATGCGTTTATAAAGATATCGTTCACTTCTTGATATAGCCACTAAACGTGCATTTCTATTGAGACTCCTTAGTCATTTTCTATCGTAATAACTGATAAGATGGGAAGGGAGATGAAAATTTAAATTGCCTTCTGCTTTTTACATTCCTTGTAATCCAACAGTTAAAGGTTACATCTATGGTGCTTGGCAAAGTCTATGAGATTGAGAACACTTAACAAAATCATATACACACAAAAGAGGAGGAAAGAAAGAGAAGATGTACCAAATAACAAACACAGAGCTGAAACATTTTCTTAATACCCTTTATGTACAGCAAATTCAAGTACATTTTTGCATCAAAAAATAAAAGCAGAACTGTGGCAACAATTTCAGGGGAGTGCTCAGTGATTTACAGCCCTTGGGCCCAGTAACTTCTATAGAAATTTAAAGGGCTAAATAGGTCTTATATGAAATAGTCACATTAGAACCTACTGGTTGTTGGGGGGCAGCTATTCAAGATACACATACCGGAGGCTTGCCTTAAAAACAAGTCCGTCTTAGCATGGGGAACTTCTCCAAGTTGTAAAGCAGAGTTGTAAATCACTGAATGCTCCCCTTAAGGAGCAGAAAGGGTTTCATTCAACCTCTGTGTCTATTCTTCCCAATTAAATCTCACAGTGGGATGAAAAACTCCAAGTCTCACCAGCTGTGCATGCTGCGACTTGTAGTTCCTCAGAAACTGGAGCAGCAAATGTTTCGGTTGCTAGCTTATATAATTAGGGCCTAGCAAGAAAAATACCATTTAGCTTCATAAAAGGCCAGCTCTCGCTTCATTGTTGCCTCGTTCAAAGCTGTATTAACAAGGCTGAATTAAGCAACAAAAGGTGACTATTTCAGCCTGGCAATGACTGGGTAGCGGGAAGAATGCACATTCAGAGGTGTCCTGACTTGTTGCCTAATGACTAGTAATTAATACATCTTGTTGTGCGTCCCCAATGCTCAAGACTTTCATTCACTTCAAAAGGAATTTTTTTTTTCAAAAGCTTTCACCACTGCTCATTGAACAGGAAAAAAAGAACAGATAGAGTGAGCGAGCTGGACTATATTTAGCTTCATCTGACTGTCATCAAATCAACATTTCTTAAGCTTAGCTACAGAATATGGATCCAGGATGTTGCCATGTGCCTATCCTTTCCTATCTGAAAAAGCAAGAGAGATGAAAAGGTCACAGACAAGCCATTCCTTGCTGCACTTTGCTGGTGCCGAAGGGGTTAAACAGCTCTCTGTGGTCCCTGATTGGGTTTTGGACTTGCAGCATGCTTCGGTAGACACAAACTAACCGGTTGCAAGTGTAACTTCTAAAAAAGGAGTTGTGACCCCAACACATGCCGTTATGGTTTACAATAGAGTCCGCAGTCAGGGATGCGAGACTCGCTTGGTGTTATCAGCAGGGCTTGCCTGCTAAGTCAGCTGCTCAGCCGGTGCAGCTATTGCAAAAAACGCCAGCCACCAAAGACCAATGCCCGCCAGCCAGCATGCTGCCCAACGTACACGGGCAATCAAAACTCCCTCCCTGCCGAGCAGTTCTGCCATTGAAAGGGTTAGTAAAGCTTGCCACAGACATTAGACAGCACAGCTGCACGTGGGAGCGTGACATGTCCATCGAACAACCGATCATTGCATGCATGCATGCTCCTGTTGCCAAAGAATGCATGGTCATGCAATAGAAGAGATTCTGCACACACAAATGGTGGCAGCTAGAATGGTGGAAAGGGGACAACCAAGACTGGCTGAAATTTGGGCAACAATGAGTAGTCGGGGACATTTACTGTTACCCGCTGACTTAACATTCGTCGGTCCATGTCTAGGGAAAGCCTAAAAAATTTGGGACCAAGCTAGAGAGAGTGTGAGTTGTCCTTTTAGCTCTTTGGATATAAACTATTTATTGGTTGTATTTATTAAAAAGCAATTCCAGGCATGGTACAATGCTTTCTGCTTCTCAGTCTCTAGGATGTACAGCTTGGCTACCAGGCAACTCCATTTCCTGGGCCTACGAGAAGCCCCATGGCGAAACGCGTTGGGCTCGGGACTGATTTTTAAACATATTGGAGTTGTACTGGAATCAGGATTTACTATCCAAAGACCTTATACTATATAGGTGCATTAGCAATACTATATCTACTAATATTCTGCTTATATGTTTCCTGTAAATATTTTGTGTTTTTACATTTGCCTAAAAAAGCCCCTCTTTGCTCTTCTTTTCAACCACCTTCACTTTAGTTGTTGAGTTGAAAGTTTTTTGCTTTTTGTATTATTAATATTATGTATTAAAATTTATAGGGGCAGACATACAGCATTGTTGTTAATACAGAGAGGAGTCTCCAATCCACTTTCCTACAATACTCACACAATATAAAAGACAAATATCGGAGACTAGGTCAAATGTAAAAAAGGATGTTCTGGTTTTTGTAACACGTGTCCTATGGAACGTTACTTTATATGTGCCTGGAGTTATTCTTTATTAGGACTATATTTAATATCAGTATATAGTATAATACTATATCACAAGATTTCTTTATCGGAAGAAAATACTAAGAGGGGCAATACGTAATAACCTGGTGAACACTTATCCAGATTATGTGTAGAATATTTATTTATTTTACTTACAAAGAAGCAACTGGTGCCACATGTAGTACAGAGAGCATGCCCCCCGCCATGCTTCATGTACAACGTCTACACCGGTAATAATCACTCTGTAAGTGACAAAACACCTCGGTGAGTGGAAACACGCTCATTAATTCCCTATTAATTGACATAGCTTGGTGTGAGACTTGGAAACCCTCGGCTAATGGTGCCTGTAGACCGTTTTTCACAGCGACCGCTTGCAGAGAAAATAGTAGAGCAGGTATTAAGAAACGTAAACAGCTCTGACATGCAGGAAAACTAGGTTACGAGGATCGTAGCACGGAGCATTCACCGGTCACCATGGGAAACAGGAAGTGAGATGCGTAGCAACCACAAGCCCAAAAGCAGAGAAGCGCATACCTTCAGCTTGGAATGAAAATCACGAGATTTCCTTCTGGCAAGAACCTGAATGTGACTAGACACCTGCAGGGTAGGGGGAGGGAGGGAAACAAAGGAAAAAGCCTGTAACCATGGAGATGAAAAGCCCTTACAACTGGGCAAGCCAGACGTACCTTAATGGCCGCTTGGATTTCTCGAACTTTCTTTCTTGCTAAGACCTGTATGTGACTAGACACCTACGGGGTTCAGATTTAAAATAATAAATAAAAAAAAAAAAAAGGAATTTTTAAAAATGTATATAAAGTATGGCGTTGCTGGTTTGGGATAGTCCAGGGGTCAGGAAGGACTGCGGCACCAACATTTTATATTGCTGCAAGGGTAGGCTTGCAAGCACCAAAAATAAAATTAAAAACACTAAATATACCAATGTGTCACTGGAACTTTTGCAGTTTTAGCTTTCCTGTTTATCTTTGTAATATAATTTTATTCTTGGGTGGTTGCTACAAGTGGACCGTACAGGTCTGCCTTAAAAAATCTTTATGGCAACAAAGTAGCATTCTATGTATTAAAAATATATTATTGGGATGTCACTCAACTTTAAAAATTTAGAACTGCTAGAATAACATCTATATAATCCTCCTGACCATTAGGATATTAATAAGACAAACATTGACAACCATATGATAAATTGCAGTTACGTCTATCCAATACATTAGGTTGCAGTTATCTAATACATTACACAATGCATATTTAACAATAAACATAAACAAAGCTTCACTTTTCATTTTATAAAACATGTGTTATAATAAAAATAAATAAAAGATTGTCAATACTAAAACACAGAGCAATATTATAGAGTATATAACTGGATAAAAAATATGCAGATAAATGACAAATAAAACAGAACACAGAGATCTGGTGCTGGGCAATATTTTGTGTTAAACCTGTGCTGTTAGGGGCTTTTTAAAAAGGATTTGAACTTGGCCCCAGTAAATCTTCACTGGTTAAATCAAGGCATTGTTTGGGGGCATAGGCTGCTCTTTCACTCTCGCCTAATTGATTGAGAAAGGAGCCCGGGGATGGGGACTTGGCGTTTACTGCTGACTCATCAGTCGCTTTCTTGTGGACTGTAACATTTTAGGCATGCCAATGTGAGGGGCTATTGTTACCAGACGACATGCCCCTGGAAACACAAGACTAGTCAGGAGACCAGGGGTGGCTGCTGGCAGGTAAACCCAAAATTATTTACAGGGAAAATGAACTGTAGTGTAAAAACAAAAAAAAAACACATTGGTCCTCAAAATTACCAGAATAAAATCCAATTTTAGAAACACACATTATATTCCTCACACCTACATGGTGGTAGCAGCTAATCCGTGCACTGAATTATCTAATCATATATTTTTCTTAACATAACAATTAACCAACTTTCATTTTTTATTGAATAAATTAAAATTATTAGAAATGTATGAATTCTATATGAAAATTGTGTGAATCTTGCAGGAAACCATTTATAAACATTGTAACTAATGACAGATCCTCCCTCTCCCATTTTTGTAGGTGACAGGTGGACTTAGAAATGCATTGATATTGGAAACTCCTGACCAGGTTAGCCTAATGGTTTAATAACTACAGACCAATGACCCAACATAATTTTTGGGGGGCTTTGGAACAAATCACCCCTGTACAGGTAACCTGGTCTAAGTAGGGAGAAGGGAACTAGGACTCCTATTTGTTAAACAATCGGTGGTGTTAGTGCCAATGTATTTATTGCAATGATGAAGAAATCATAAATTTAGATGCAGACTAATAAATCTAATTATAATTGCAGTATGACTGCAGCATATAGATATATGTATTATAAATGAAAGGATTAGCAGCAAATTCACGCTGCCTGTCGGTCTGCTTTCTTCCCATAGTACATCCTGCAACCATCTCTTCCTTGTGTACACAATGTACATTCACCTGATTATCCGCTTGGAAAATGCAATTCCTAAAACCAGGCCACTTTATTCCATTGCTCCACTGCCCAGTCCTGACACCCATGGGTACACTGTACGTGTTTTGGAGGTGCACAGCTCGGGCACACGGATTGGTCTGCAGCTAAAAGCCCCCATAACAAGCCATGATGCACTGTGTTCTGATACCATTGTCACATGGCCAGCATGTTTTTTGGGTGCAGAAGCTCTCCTGTTGGATTGGACCTGATGGACTAGCCTCCTCATTCACCAATGAACTGGTTCTCCATTTGTCTTACTTTGGTCAAATTTTGGTAGTTATCAACTCATGCACTGAGAACACTTCACATGTTGTCTAGCCATCACAATCTGGTCATTGTTGAATTTATTTATATATACTGGCATGCCTACTTTCAATACACCCCCTTAAGAACTGACTGTTTCCTTGCTGCCTGATATATCCCAAGTCTTATTAGGGGCCATTGTGACCAATCAATGTTTTGGCTGAGTGGTCTGGGAGAGAGTAGACAATTCTGTGTTGGGGAGACCCCCCCCCAAATCCTTGGTGACATATCTCCCCCATTCACATGGCTTTTGTTTGACAATAGCTTGCCAATTAGCCCTACAAATGACCAGCACTGAAAAACGAGACTCATCTTCCCCCCTCCCCAATTTTGGTTTTATTACAAAAAGCTACCCTTACCCCCATTAGGAGATGTTGCTTGGTACAGAATAACACATCTGGCTATAATTATGGTCTCAGATTGTATATTCAGCGCTACATTTATTATAAAGCACAGCGCTGGAATCAGGAAAATTATTTTGTGTTCTCGCAGCATAAACATGACAATGATGCTGCATAAGAACTCGCGGGATATTTTATTCAGCACGACAGCAGCATCTTCACTACTACAGCAATTGGAATTGGCTTTCAGAGGCATTAATTTAACCTAAGTAAAATGATCAAAATGAGACAAATTGCTTAGAAAATTGGGCAATTTTTGTAGCCCTTATGCTGCACCATAGCTTAAAAGATTTTGTATCCACACTGTCCCCCAATAACCCATAAGAACATGGTTCAATGTACAATGTTCAAGTACAATGTATTACCTGTTTTCTGGTCCGCGTTTTGCCTGTCCGTAACTTGATGTATCTGGCTATCAATTCATTTCTACCTGCAAAAAAAAAAATGAATAGGTTCAGATCACTGGAAAACTTCCCTTGTGCTAGTATGTATGTATATAGGAATGTGTATGAATGTGGAGATTAATTACACAAAAGTGAAATTTCTTTCGCTGGGTTATGTCGGATGGAGCGGCATTATCATCTGTAGATGTTGGGGAAGTGGTTGTGATTACTAATGGGAGTCCATCTCAGCACTGAAACCTCTAAACAAATATGAAGCCAACATGTTATCCAACTATAGGTTTAACTAAAATTTGTCTGTATGTTATTGCAGATTTTTTTAATGGTTTATAAAATGGCCTATTTGTCACATCGTGGCTGTTGTAGATTGTCCCGGGCCCTGCAGTGGCCCTTTAGCTTCTTCAGTAATTGGATGCAATGTAGTTGGAATCCTGACAATCTGTCCTCACCTTAGATTCTGCATATGCAAGGAAACAACAGTGTAGACACAACACGCTCTGCTATCAAGGTAAATATCAGGGGATCTGTCTGACAATGAGCTAAACCTCCTGGGTTTTCTGTACAAACAACCTCTGATCTGAATGCAGAACAAAACGTCATACATACCAGCTAATATATAACACGGCTTTGCCATTAGCACCGCTGTATCACTTAATCTGAGATTGTGTCCAAGAATCCCTGCCTGACTCTACAGCCAATTCATGACAGAATGAATATGTAATACACACACAGCCTTGTATTATATACATTTATCAGCAATTACATCAACAACAAAAACATAACAAACGTTGCATACAACTATTGTTGCTGCAGCTTCCTAAAAACAAAAATAATGACCCCTGGGCAGGAAAAGAACCAGCAAAAGTTCCTTACTTTTCTTTGTAATTTCCAATGCAGAAAAAGCTTTATTTATTTAATATTAATAAACAGGATTTATATAGCGTCAACATATTACGCAGCGTTGTACATTAAATAGGGGTTGCAAATGACAGACAGATACAGACAGTGACACAGGAGGAGGAGAGGACCCTGCCCTGAAGAGCTTACAATCTAGGAGGAGGGGGAAGTACCACACAATAGGAGGGGGTATGGTAAGTAGTGAGGGTTTAGGAGACAGAAAAAGACAGGTAGTTGAGGATGAAGCGTTGGGTTTTGAGGGCTAAAGAAGCAGAAGATAGGAGCAAGCCGAATAGAACGAGGAAGACCATTCTGGGGCAGCTCTAGAAAAGTCTTGGAGCCGTGTCAGAATAAAACAAAGCCTATACAAATGCTTAATCAATGCTTCTCTAAATGACCCAACATAATTTTGGGGCGCTTTGGAACAAATGACCCCTGTACAGATAACCTGGTCTAAGTAGGGAGAAGGCAACTAGGACTCCTCTATTTTTTAAACAATCGGTGGCGTTAGTGATCAGATTCAACACTATCGAGTGGCACCTTAAAAACTCTAGATTTTCATCCGAGACAATAAGGATTCTCTCATCAATAATATTCTAGCATCCATAAAAAGCTATGGATATAAATCATAGCTAATACTATCTTTTTATTCTGTACCTGATGAGCCTGCCACAAAGGTTCTTGTGCAGACTCCCATTGCCCATTACAATATTGTCCATTACAACGCTCTATCTGCGTTGCTCTCCTCAGTTATCACCCTGTAATATGCTCTCCCAACCTCACTACGAGCAGCTGTGCCAGCACACATTATGCAGGCATGGTCCACTGTTATCACCATTAGGAAACCCGCCCTGAGAAATGCCAAGCTGGCATCGCCTGTAGAAAGGAAGTGGCTGAATAAATCAGCAGAACTGAAATGCAACAAAGTATAAAAGGTGGTAAAATCAACACATTTACAATCCCCCTCAAAACATTACACAGTGCTGAATGTGCTTGAATTTGGGTTTTCTCTATCGCACACCTGAATGTGTTTCTTTCGCCTGTAACCTATGAATAAGTCGACATTTCTAAATATCCCCTAGAACCAGGAGAGCTTTATTTAACCAGAACTGAAAATATTCACAGTCCCCGTGTGCTCACCCTTTATACTCTGTATCCTTGATGTGTATTGATGCTGATAAATAATAATACAAAAAAGAATAAACAATACACAACAACAATGCTCCCCCAGCCACAGGCAGCATCTTATAGTTCGCTGCCACTTAAGAGTAAAGAGTGCCAACGACGTGAAACTCCTGCGAAAGTGACCATAAAGTCAGCCGCCCCCATGTTTCATTCACTTTAAATCTGCTTAGTAAGAAAATCCTTTGTGCACACAAGAACGGTTTTGCAAGTCAAAGACGAATAATCGGTTTATATCAATAAGTTGGGTCCTCTTCATCAGAACAATACAAAAAACATTTTCAGCTTGTAAAAATATTCCAGGCAGGTGCTGGGGGGAAAAAAGCGCGCACTCACGAATGTGGTTGGGGGGGCTGGGCACCCTGCCTTTTTTTTAGGAGACAAGCTTATTGCAAAGTGGGGGGGTTCATGTGACGTGGGCCAATAAACAGCATCTGGGGGACATTCAATTACAGGCCCTCACCCAGCATGCCTGCACTGTAATCTCTACCAGATGAGGCTCAGGCCTCACTATTTTCAATAATTCACACACTGTGTACACATAAACTGACAATAAGGGCATTCATGTGGCCGCCTGATTCGCAGATCAAAGCTCCCAAATGGGCGGCTGTAGGCATGCTTCTGCTGAATAATTCATTCTTTTCACAGGCCTGGAAAAAAAAATGCTCAGCAGGACTTGGCTGATGGGTCCCTTTCCCTGTATGCTAAATACAAAATCCGAAAGGGAAGTGGCCTTCTAAAAGCAAGCCACCAGATATTCAAAGATGAGCAAGGAGGAGGGTGCGGAGCCGGAATAAAAAAGTCAAAAAAGGAAGAGGAGGGATCTGTCCACAGAGAGAAAACACAAGATGGGGAGATATCGGTGTGTAAGACATGACGACAAAGAACTGGCTGAGGTGCCAGCTGGATGGTTGGATCTTCTGACTAAACACACATAGCAATGTGTATGATAAAACTAGAACCCCTGGCAGGTTTTTATTGCCAAGACATTAAAGCTCCAAACCAAAACACCTAAAATGTGTTGGCTTCTTGATTCAATTACTATAAAAGTTATATTTGGGAATTAGGTTGACGTCTAGTTTAGGAGCGTATTCCAACTTTAGATTGGTCTCAGGATAACCTTTTTCTAGCTAAGTAACTATTAGGATTCATTTTTTTATACTGGGCGTTGAGATGTAAAATTGGTGCCCGAATGTTCCCAAAATGTACTGTACAGAAACTGCAGCTGAATGTAATGCGCCTACATACAAATATCCACCATCAGTACAAGCCACATATCTGAAATATGACCATGAAAAAATGCATAGACAGTAAAACATGCAGACAAACCAACACAATTCTCAGCAGGAAAACCTGACATTGATCCAAAATATTTATTTACTATAAATACATGGTAGATTTTTTTTTATTTTTTTAACAGATCAAATCAACAACTAAGCGGAACTCTTCAACCTGCCATTATTTTAGTTGCTTTGATTATACAGCGTTGTGATGTAGGCACCTCTACCAGAAAGCACAGCCAGATCCTTAACATCACCTGTAGTTTGGGGAAAAACAAGCTGTCAGCTACTGGACCATGGCGGATAGACAGCACACTGACAAGTAATCAGATCTTCTCAGATCTCCTGCTTGTATGTTCCCTGTATGTATTGCAAAGCGTTTTCCTTCTATGTGCTGCTTGGTAACAGGTTTGAAGTCTGTGTCCTTCTGCTACAGAACACCATTCCTTTCCTTTGAAAAGAATCCCTAACTACCTGCCAAGTCCCTAAAATCAGAGCTTACACAGCAGAACCACATCCTTACCCTCATGACACAGATCTGGGTCAACCAAAAAGTACCATCAATGAAGAAAGGAGCAGAAGTGACTACCGTTTGAGCATCTGGGGGAAGTTAACCATGTGGGTGCCATCTACCCATAAGAGCTATTTGCTAAAGTAAAGCCGAGAATAGAGAGGGGTAATTTACAAATTCTTATCAGTACCAATCAAAAGTAAGCAAGGAAACTTAAAATCATTCAGGCAAGTCGTGTATTCATAGCTGTAATTGTACATTATAAACTAAAATGTTCTTCTATACATAAAACTGATACTTTGAATTGTTAATAAATCTTCAGTGTTATGTACAAAGATTGATACAATACAAACATTGCGGCAGCAGGGCAAGGATCAATCCTCTCATGAGCACAGCCCCATGCCATATCTGTATGTGCGATTATTTGTTTTTCCCCCTTTTTCTCCATTCAGGGTTTGAAATTGAAATGAGAAGGTAATGCACGTTTCGAGTGCTTTGTTTGATTGTGTTAAGGTTTCATGGCTGTCAGTCAGCGCTGGAACAGCAGCATGAACTAGGGGTGACCTCCCCTTGTAGAGAAAGCATTCTGCTAGCCAGCTGTGCGTTGTGTACTCTGCATTATTCACAAAGCTTCCCTCTTAATCACAATGATCCACACAACTTCTAAAACTCATCAATTGTTATTTAAACCCTGCCTACAAAGGACGAGCACTGCAGCCATTGTGGGCCCTGTCCTGCAGCAGCTGACACTTGGTTCCCTGACAAATCCAATTTAACAGCTACAAGACACTTGAGGCAGCTTCATTTAAAGATGGCAACGCACTGCTGGAAAAGGGGGTTAATGAATATCCGACGCCTGCGGAGCTACTGTGCCGATATGCTAATATGTATATTCTCACCTACTATCCAAGTAAATCAACTGTTAAACGTGATGGCAGCTGCTGCCTCTGTGTTCTAGTATGTGAATGTATTCCCTATAATCTTTGTTTTCTGACATTCCTTTTATGTGATAATGGGGGAAATATCCGAGGAACATAACCCTGGCTCAGCTGTAAGCTTTTTGTGATGCGCTAGCTACTCATTTGCTTATTTTCTATATTAAAAGTAGAATTTAACACCCCCCCCCCCTGCAACCCCTTAAAGCCTAAACTTTTTGGAGAATCTTTAGAAGCTTTTTCTGACCATTAAACATTACCTGGTGCTAGAGCCATAAAAGGGTTTTGTTCAGGTACTTCCTGTTATGGGGTGACAACATTCTATACGGTCTCTAAGAAATGTCTTGTGTTGTCACCACATCACAAGCACTTCTGGTGGAAACTTGAAGCAGCTGCACCTACACATTTTGCAGGCAAGGTCCATGGTTGGTGCAGAGGAATGATGTTTTGTCGACTCTGAAGGAGGCAAGGCGCACAGGTAGAATATTTGAGCTCTCCAAGGCGGGAGAAGATACACTTTCATCAGTAAACCTGGGTGATCCAGAAAACCTGGAATGGATTTATTTCAATGTCTTTTGCGATCTGTTAGAAAATATTTTAAATCCTGGACCAGATCCATTCCAGCTTTTCTGGATCACCCAGTTTCACTGATAAAAGTGTATCCTCTCCAGCCTTGGAGAGCTTTAATAAATCAGGCCCATTGTGACACTCATTATTTGCGTTGCATTAAGTTTAATATATTGGATAAAGATGCCCAACGAAGCCCTTTGCAGTATATTCTGTAACAAGGCTTCATCAGGAACCATTGGTGTGTGTCATTTACAATGTGTGGCACTGTAGTGAACCAATGTAGGTAATCTGCATTACAGTGCACAGCTAAAACGTGTTGGATTTGCAGCATTCCACAATCAGTTGACACCATAAGTGACTAAAGCTATCAGCCGAGAAAGCAGCGCTCCACAAACTTTGGGGTTAACAATAAAGCACCTACATGAACACTTGTCTTTGGAGCTTGGCACGGAGATCGCAAAAACCTACATTGAAAACAACTATAACTAAATACAGCCCAGGTATTCATTAATAAATCTTGTGTTGTATGCATGACACCATTAAAGTGAGGACGGAAAGGACGGGCACGTGAGGATCAGCAGACTGTGTGCATACACCATCTACTTTTATTGAAGCATATGAAAAAAGGCTGTACAACAATATACAGACCATTTTCTTATTTTTCAGTATAATTATCTTTGCGTAGGACAAATATTTTGTTTGGAAGCACATCTTGTGTCTTCTGGTTTTGTGGCCAGAGTGGAACCATTTATACAATGCCAGAACCCCGTAACATGTGGGAGCAGGCCTCTATAGCCTATAGGCGGGAAGAGAACATCTGAAAAATGCAACCATACTCTTCTTCCTTTCCATTTTTAGTTATGAGCAGAGATCCTCTGCGGGGTGCACTTATATGAACAGAGCGCGCACAGCTGCCAACGTTGTCATTTTTGCTAAAATTTCATTCTTGGGATGGAGGAACAAATACGGGTTTTCACAATCATTGTTCTCTAGACAAACTCCAGACAATTTTTCTAAGGAACCTTTCTGGTTCATTTTCCTTTTTGTGGGAATTTTCTATTACTTAACGTCCACATGAATCCTTTACAAGAAGAGAAGCGGTCACACAAGTTAGAGCCAGTATTATAAGCCATGCCAGAAATTATATCCAATCTCCATTCTACTAATAAATCTTTGTTTGTGTCGCCATTGAGGAACTTTTAAAACCTAACAGAGGCTGTAACTCTTCCAAATCTATCCCAGGAAATAAGTGATAGGTAACGGTCATTCTTCTTCATTGTTACCAGAACAGAAACATTTCACAACATGATTACTAACAATGGTGACCAAGAGGAACAGAAGAAAAATTATGGCAGTAAAATTTGATATATCCGATATTTAAGATGCTTTGGAGCTTTATCATTAAATGTTACATACAGCCTTGAAAGTAGCACCTGACGACCTTTTTCATCCAGTGGAATGAAATCATTTGACCTGTAAAATTCCCCCTTGTGACCAGGACACCAACAAATTATTGATCTAATAGGGTTCAAATGACGACTTCCATAGAAATGATGCATTTCTGCAACCTAACAGCTGTCCAAACCCTCAGGCAGAAGTCAGCGAATGGCCAAAATCTACCAAGCACCGGGTCTAAGCTATTACCATCAACTGTTGGATGTTTTATTAGGACTGATTTATAATGCTAAATCCATTTCTATTTTAACTACGGTAGCAAGAAAGTATTTTACAAATTCAGTGGTTAAATGAAAAAACATTTACAAATAATACAGAAAGCTTGGACACTCCTTACCACCCCAAATGACTTCTGTAAAGAAAGATATTTTCCTATTACTTCTACCTCTTTACCAGCAAAAGGTTAGGCTGTAAAACCCTCAATCCACATAACCAGTATCAATGACAGAACAGCAATGATTTTTTTTTTTTAGCCATATCGTCAAAATAATGCTTAGGAAACAATACACATGTATTGTGCATTGTGTTTTCTCGCAATATTTTTGTAACCTTGACAGCAAAATGTTTATTCCAGGGGCTGTACAGGTCTCTTCCCCTGTTCACCAAGTAGGTAATTTTTTTCCCTCTCTCTCTGATCCCTTTGAACAGAAAGCAAGGACACTCGGAAGCCAGAAAATAAAATAAAGCTTCTTTTTCTTCCCCTCCGGCAATACTTTATATTTTGTCTTTGTAAATGTACAGGTTTATACATCACATCGCACAATAAAAGTGTTATGTAAAAATTTCTTTAAAGAAAAAAAAATCCAAACAATAAGAACCAAGGACGCAACGGATAACATACAAGAAAAGCCATTGGTTATTTTAAAGGTTTTTTCCCTTTAATTTTTTTTTTCTTTTATGTTTAATGGAACAATGAAAATAAAAGACAAAAACTGCCAAGGTGCCCTAACAGCTTAGCCTTAGTTGGTAGTAAAGAACATTAGCTTTCATAAAATAATAATAAAAAAAACTGCTGGAACTTTTAAAAGTGTCATGTTAAACGTGAACCCTGTTCATGTTAGTTATGAAGAGTAGGCTTTTCTTTCTTACGGTACAAATCTATAAAGCTTAATGGCTTTTATGGGGTTTTATATAACTGCTTCGTGAGGAGCCCTTCTATGCTATGCAGACCATGCTACTGCACCAGGGCCCATCACAATGGAGCCTAGCAGTACTTCAGAGGACTTCAGCTACTTGAGGGTGAACATTGAACTGGGTTGCATTGTCTGTGGAAGGTACGGGAAGCAGAAGAGGTCAGTTTACCGAAACATGATGGAGCCTTCAGTTCAGAGTCTGCACCTTTGCTGTTTACATTACCTAGTGTAGAGGTGTAAAGGAGTCCTAACCTCTGTAATTTTGTGTATCAGGAAATACAAATAATAATAAAAAAAAAAGTTCCTTAGCAGGTCTTAAAAAAAGGTACACCTGTTAGATTGTAAGCTCTTCTCGGCAGGGTCCTCTCCTCGGTCTGTATCTGTCATTTGCAACCCCTATTTATTGTACAGCGCTCTGTAATATGTTGGCGGTATATAAATACTGTTTAAAAATAATAATAATATTACACCCGTACCGCTTCCATATAGATTAGTGGCCAGGTGCTGCTCACCAAATGCATTGATTAAACGACCATTAGCAAGTCTGAGCACTTCCATAAAAGCAGAAGTTTTGGCCGTTCGTTGGTCTGGAGCATTCAGGTGTGTGTTACCACAACACCAAGGAAGAAAAACATCAGAAATTATCTTGGAGAAGCCAATTGTAGCTGCTGATCATCAATCTGGGATGGGTTATAGGGTCACTTGTAAATAACATCAAGTCTACTACTATAAGTCTACAGTGGGAAATAATTCACAAGTGGAAAACTTTAAAAACATTGACCAACTTTCCATCAAAGTAAGCCTAAACTTTAAAAGATTGTGAGTACAACATTTTTTCTTGACTGCTCATTCATCTCCGATTACAACTAATCTTATAACAAAAGATGCCTTCCCCCATCTTACAATTTAAACCAAGGCAGGTAGGAAGATTTATTTTTTTTTACAAAGGTCTGTTTCATTTCGGGAGGTTTTAAATAATTTAAAGGACATGTGTCCCATTGACAGCTACACACAGGTACTCATTGTATGGATCTTTTTAAAATATCTTCCTTGTCACATCTGTAAACATGCCAAAGCTTTAAAACTAATTAGAACAGCAGTAACCAACATATCCTGGAGTTTAGTTTTACCTGGGGGTGTTTTCAAGAAATATTACCTCACTTTAAGTGATTAAAATGACTTATCATTTAACAACTCTGGAACTGAATGTCAAGCCACACTCTTTTCTAAACAAATAGCCTAGGGGATTATCCACAGTGATCCTAGTTACCATTATTAGACAACATGGTTGCCCAAAGACTTGCTATTCTGATTTTCTAAGGGCCCGCATGTAAACCTGAAAAAAAAATAATAATATTGGAAGTTCAAGCACTATTCTTTGCAGTTCAAGTTGCATTGCTCAGATACACATAGAAAGCAACACAGGTAAATTTAGCTGCACTTGTATACTGTAAGGTGTCGTTCACACAGGGTGACTGAACCACCCATAAAAAAGATGGCCCCAGCTAGTCCTAGCAGCAAAAGTACTTACCCAGATATGCATTCATTTAGGCGAAAACACTATCAGGGCTAGATAGGTTGGGTACGCTCTTAAGGAAGGCATATACTAAGGCTCAATCGTCTGCTATTGGCCTTGTGTGTAAATCTAATGGTACAATGGACAGGAAAGATGTACTAAATAACAATTACACCACTTCCTTGATGGCTGCTGCTGAATATTGCAAATTCTTGTACCCATCTGCTATACTAGAACCAAGTTTCACCTGTATTAGCCCAATTTCAATAAAAAGGGGAAAATGTGTTAACAGCAATCAAGTTTTTCTGGCATGCAAGACATTCATTTTTTTTTGTTGTTTCTTAAGAGCTGCCCTGGAAACCACAGACATACAAACACACACAAAAATATATTGCAATGTATTCTTTTGTGTCTTTAGAATCATGACTGCAAATGGCCTCAGGACACCGAAGCAAGCTGCAAAAAAATTGTAGAAAAATGACTGATCTAATCACTACTTTGAGTGCATTTATGACTCATTTACTAATTAGAGTTTGGCCTTATTTACTAAGCTGCTGCAACAGAAACCATCTGCGTCGCCTCAAAATAACTAACCAAAGTTGAATTTGCCCTGGAAAAACATAACGCGACAAGGATCGTCAAATCCATATCCAATGGACAAAGGACAATACAAAACTGGTATATTGAATTGGTGATGACCATCATCTAGTAATGTCTTTCAGTAATACTTCCAACGAGCAGGTGCTTTTCTGCTGCCCAATCCATTTTCTCCTTCACCAATACGGTTATTTTGTTTGTGGCATTATAATTTCACCCTGAGCATTTTGTAGCTGACAATTAGAATTACAAATAAATAAATAAAATAAGCTTTGAAGTTACGTTTTTCTGTATATCCAATGCATGACCCATGAGGATGCTAAGAGCGTAATATTCTAATTAATAATGATTTGGTGACATCCACAAGGCCATTTTCTTGTGACATCGTTCAGGACAAATGGTTTTAATTCTCCCCAGCACGCTCCGGCCATAATGAGCGATAAGTACGGACTTGTCACATCTCAGAAACGTTCTATTGATGCTGCAATCGTTTGTAAAGATCTAGGGCTGTGTGCGCGCCAGGCTCTGACTGGCAAAGCCCCCCAGGAGCTGTGCTGCCTTCGCGGCGAATGCCCCAGCAGCTGATCATGGAAGAATTACGAGCAGGCAGAAAGCATGGCGCTACGTGTCGATTCCTTTTTAACAAATAATAATAAGTTTGACTTTTCATTTACACATTCTGCCAATTGCTAACAAGTTTCCATCTTGCTCAAACACCAGATTGATTGGGAGAGATTGAAAATATTGATTTAACCCTCTGCCTGGTTTGGTCGTTGGAGTCCTGCCGGCTCTGTCTTATCACATCACAATTGCCTGGCTGTAATTCCTCAGGGCCAGACTAATAACTCGCTTACTTTGTCTTCTCATCTACTGAAATTATGCTGCCACTTTTCAAAGTCAATTTTGACTCATTGGACAACGCCTGCCCGTCAAGATACATGAACATAAATGGTGACATGGCAAGACGGAAGCGAAAGAGACAGGCCTGACCCGCTTTTAAAATGAATGGTGTTAATTGTTCTCCTGTGCTTGGATAATAAGTGATCGGACGGGGCCGAGCACATGAATTTCTCATCGACGGCCAGTTAACGAGCCTGTCCGTCAACGAGGCTCTTCCAGCAACACGTGGAGAAAATATCGCAACACCTGCACTTGTAGAGAATGAACAAGTAATTAATTGATTTCAATATTTATGGCAGAGGTGTGTTTTAGATTGCTGGAATTATTACGACCATTAATCAGTTGCAGCAATGACAGGTCGCGGGGAAACGCGATAATTGTTGAGAAAAATGAGAATGTGAGGATTTCCTACTTGGTGACATAATAAGCTGTGAACCTGCACAAGACTAGAACAGACCACACAGCCTCAGTTACTGGAATTATGCACTGCGTATCCACAAGCAGAGGTGTAGAGAAGGGGTGATAAAGATTATTAATAGCAACAACAATAAAAATTTAAAAATAAAGGCCACGACAAATGCTTCTGAAGAAAAAAAAATCCTAATTCAAGTAATTCTATACATTAATACTTCTGAACACCAAGAATGTGTACGCTGCAATGCATTGCACAACCACCCGTGCAGAAGGTCATGAATCCTTTTCACAAATATTTCCATGGTTTGCATTACTGTGGAAAAAGCATCATAAAGGGGTATTTATATGCTGTCCTTATTTGAAGCACAGCCCTACATACACACATTTTAGTAAGCATCAAATGAGGCTCACATGTCACAAGCACTTAATGTCATGCATCGCAACAAGGTAGCATTAAAAATAAAAAATTTGTAGCAGATTACAATGTATACATAACACAGTGGTGGACAGAATATCATGGGCCAAATGTGATTGCACATTGCACTACAGCTGATACTGTTGATCTCTAAAATTAGCTAGTGGGAGAGGCAGATGTGACCATGTGACAAAGCAGGAAAAGTAATAGATGCCAGAATATTTTTCCTAGCATTTCTGTATTACAGTGGAAACCACGGGCCTGATTTATTAAAGCTATCCCAGACTGTAGTATATTCACTACTATCATAGGAGAACATGGTTAATCCAGCAAACCTGAAATGGATCTGGTTCAGGATTGAAAACATTTGCCAACTAATAGTGAATAGATTTTTAATAAATAAAAGATGGCTAGATCATTTTCACCCTATAAAAAGTGTCTGAACAAGGAAATTCATAGCAGGATCACCATGCATTTTAATGAAAGTTGCAAAATTCTAAACATTGAAAAAGGCATTAACAAGTTATAGCCTGTAGTTTTCAGGGAATGGGTTTATACATACTTTACCAGATGACAGCAGTTTATGTATTGCTTCAATCTACGCTCTTCAAATGTTGTGAGTTAGCTTTAATAATTTGTTGGAGAAATAATACAAATTATCCTCATTAAAATGCAGATTTCCATATTTTATATCTCAGTTTTGCAGCTGTCTTGGGAATATTCTCACTCTGCACTCCGAGTGTCTGAACATGTGCTGTTTTCAAAAAGCTACATACGGACAGTAAAGCTGAAGTATAATAACAGATGTCCCGTACGGCGTGCATTTATGTTCGGTACGCTGGCAGCAGTCATTCTTTTCAATAGCGTTAAACATTCTTTTATTAAAGGACAGGTAATAACTCAGAAAACTGGAAAGTTGTTTTTTTTTATATTACTGTTTTGTTGACACAGCATGGTATATGGTATTTACTTCTGAACTGCTTACTATCATGCCTTTAGAACCCGATGTAAGGATTATAATCCACATCATTACAATAAACTGTTATACAGGAATACAGAAAGACTATTTGCTTAACACAACCATGGCACCACCTAGGGGGGCACAAAACAGGGCATTACTGCTTGAGCCTTTAAGTACTTGCTAATATACCTCCTATTTTAGTCATAGCTGAAAATCTTTTAATACAGCATATTTCTTCAGAGACATTCAATACACTCTCTCAGCGTGACTTCCAGCCTCAAACCTTTAATACTGCGCCTTTCGTTGCGTGCCTTTAAATCAGCTTTATTGAACGGGACAAAGCAGTTCACTGAGCGACTGAATATGAAAATAAGTGGGACGGCAATGGCTGTTTGGCTTTTAAGAAACCAAACGACATTTAAATTACAATGCCAAGAATGTGTTGGAAGTAAACACATAAATCGAAGTGTGTGGATATAATGTGTTATAAGAGAGTATATTTCTGAGTAGGGAAGTAAAAGCTAGGTGGCATCACCTGTCTAGGTTGAGATTTACATGTGATGGTTTATATAAATATATATCGCATGTGCCACAACTTCTACACAATGTGATGGCGTTTTGGCATCTTTTTACATAACTTTAAATCTGCCCAAATAAATCTGCCCAGTTCAAACCAAAACACTTCTAAAAACACCTTGTATCATAACTAGATCAGGACTTTAGAAACCTTTTTTTTGTCTGTTTTGGATTAGGTTGAGAAGGGTTACGGCCTGCCTTAGGTTTTTACTACTGTGGCTCCATAAAGTGGGATTATCCCTTAGTGTCTTGGTGATGGCCAGAGAAAAGATGGAAGGGAAAGGAGTAAATCTTACAAAAATCTATAGAAATGGTTAATTTAAGCAGATCCTAAAGCCACTGATACAAGCATTTTAAAATACACAAGCTTTCTCTACTGTGGCAAGGACACGTTGCCCTCGGAAGGTTTGTGCTCAGCCCAGTCTGTAAATCATAGTAGTGCTACGGTGGCTCAGTGGATAGCACTCACAACTTGCAACACTAGAAATCCAAGTTTGAATCTTGGCCAGGACACTACCTGCATAAAGGTTCATGTTCTGTTCGTGTTTGCGCGGGTTTCCTCCGGGCACTTTGTGTTCCTCCCACATCCAAAAACATACTGGTAGGTTATTCGGCTTCTCCTCAAATTGACCTTGTACTAAGTTACTGCCATGACTATAGTTTAAGAGTTTGTGAGCTCTAAGACTGACATGACTGTGGACCCTGTAAAAGGTCTGCATAACACGTCAGCTCTATAAATGTACGATAAGAACAGATCAGGAAAGCAACATCATAGCTCACAGTGAAAGCTGGACTGTTGTGCTTAACGAGTAACTGGCTCATTAAACCTACATAAGTGAAATAAATTGTCTGCTTACACTCCAGATTTAATACCTATGTGTTTTAAGTGTATTTATGTTTAAGGACTTGTGTAAATTTTATTCTTACCATGCATGTTCAAGGTAAGGCTAGGTATGACAATACATATATTACACACATATACTGTGCATGGAATACGTTATGCAATCCTATGGAATATGAATTTTACTAAAACTGTAGCAAACAAAAACTGCACTGCAAATATATAGATCTTATTATTGAAAACAAAGCTGCCGAGCCATTTCTGGGCTGAGCTCTCCGAGTTTTAAACAGATTTCTGCCACCTTCTTTAACGCATGCCTAAATTAGCGGTAAGGACAGGGTTTTGCCGATGTTTTCCAGGCATTCTAATTAGGACTGTAGATGAAGTTGTGCCAATTTGCATTAATCTAAATTACAAATGGACAAATTAAAATATAAAATTAGGCTGTAATGAGAGCAAAATAGAAGTAAAGAGGTTTGTTAGCCCCCTTTGATAATGTAGCAATCATTACAACTTTGTGGACATATGGCTCCACTTACTCACAAAGTGACATCCCAGGATTAGAGCCACTCAAATTATCCGGCAGCGTTACCTCACTGTGACATCTTTCGGTTACAGAATGGGAACCCACTCCCTGTGTTTAAAGGTGAATATAATGCAGCATTACAACAGCAATTAATGGATTGATTTACTCATTAACATCATTAAGCATACAGTATTTCTAAATTCAAATGGTATCTAAAATTTCAGGACTGGTAAAAGGTGTGGCAACCATAGAAGCCAATCAGATTTTGATTCAGTGCACATGTAGTGACAGTACAGCCACCCCTGCCTACTCAACATCTAAAAATCCAATTGAAGCAGAAACATCTCTCCTGTATTTACCTGCAATGTCCGTGCTATCCACCAAGCCAATGACAATTTCCCACCACACCCACGCAGCAAGGATGAGCAAACAAGTGGTGAGGAACACAGAGACGACTCATTAATGTTTTTGTAATGGATTTTGATAACGCAATAAGCTCCAAATTACATAGTCAGGAACAGGTATGTGCTATGAATTTGTGGAATGCGGCTGTCTGTGAGAAATGCAATGTCACGGAGTTTCCCTATGGCTTAGCAAGTGTAATGTATTTCAGTACTGAGAAGATTGTCTTAAGTATTTTTCACTCTTGGTCTGAAAGGCTGATGTGCAACCAATATACAAAACCCTAACTAACTATGTACCTCCTCACTCTCCGCCATGTTTGAATATTAAATACCCTGGCTGTGCTTTTGCCACCAAGTACTATATATCTGGAGCTCAGCAAACCAAAATGGAGTGGGGGGAGTGACATTGCAAAGTGAGGTGCTGAAAGGGTTTAGGGATAAAAAGCTTTGCATATACTTCAATACCAAAAGATTACTAAGTGATACATTTTAAACGTTTTGTGTCATTAGAACACTGTAGTTCCCCTTTAGCTGTGCCATAGGCTGAGTGTTGAAGTAGCTGACAAGCATTTCCACAAGTCTCCAGACTTGGCAGAGCCGAACCGGAAACATTACACATCCACATGGGGGAGGCGGCTCGGGAAAACGACAGGTATGGGCCCACAAAATTCCATGGAACAATTAGCAAGAAGGGAATTTTTACACAGAAAGTTTGCTGTAAACATGGAACAGATTTAATAGTAATAAAAAGGGAAGAAAAAAAAAAGGAGAAACATTTATGAGAACATGAGCCTTCTAAGCCCCCGGTAGGGAAAACACATTTGTGTGGGCAAACCTTGCTGTAACAACTGATGTAACAATACACCATTTCAAGAGCCAACAGATTTTAGTGTTAGATTGTGTGAGAAAGGGTTAGTAGCAGTGTCAGGTTTAAATTGCTGTCAGAAGGGGAGACCTTTCCTCGCTTCCTGTCTGGTATCAGCAGAACAGGAAGTAAGTGAGAACTCATTCCCCCTTAGTAGACTTAACATAGAAAAGAGAATCCATTGCAGGCCTTTTTTTGCTTTGTGTGGAGATTTTCCCATCAATTCCTGTCCAGGTGATCTGCGTCAGCCCCCAAACAGGAAGTGAAGTTGAATCTCCCTAAAGTGGACAAACATCACAAAAAATGAATAATTAAATGTAGAAGGGTTTAACTAATAAAAGGTCATACTATTATTCCTGAAACAAATCCTCATACTCATAAAAGTGCCGTAGAACCAATTTAAAATGTCCAGATATGGAGATTCATACAAACACAGCCATTATCTAAGTCAATAAAGTAGTTTCATAGGCAGCAGGAACAGCTAATGTCCCCTAGTCTGTCCATAATTACAAGGCCCACATATCCTGTTTGACAGCTCCATTATTTACTGTGTGTCAACATGGGGTGGGGCCCGGGGCCCCCTCAGGCTCTCCGCATTCCTGAGATTATACTGTAATCACGACTACTGATCAGAGTAGTCAGAGAAAGCCAACAAAGACCTCCATTTGTCAGTGAAACACAGAGATTGTTATGCTAGGACTGTAAAACGGGACATGGAGAGGGAGCTGGCATGTCAGCAGGAGGGGAACTGCAGGTGACGGATTGTGCCATCGGTTATTCCTGGACAGCAGCTGCTTCACCAGATATCACTGTCCAAATACAACACTTCTACCACTCCTCTGGCCAAGCTCTCTAAAAAAACAGTATGATTGTTTAATGCAATGCTGTCCCTAATAAGATTGAAAAAAAGGCTGACCATGTAATGGTTTTCTGTATACATGGCTTCCCTTTTTTTTGCAATCTTCTTATCTAACCATAGAGTCACTTTAAAATGCCAGCTGCTTGTTCACATTTGAAACCACCACTACTTCCCACCACTACATATCTCCCATCCTATTGTGTGTGAATTTCCCCCACCTACCAGATTGTAAGCTCTTCGGAGCAGGGTCTTCTCCTCCTGTATCAGTCTGTATTAGTCTGTCATTTGCAATCCCTATTTAATGTACAGTAATATGTTGGCGCTATATAAATCTTGTTTAATAATAATAAAATTCTAGTTGTCCATGGACACCCGACAGAAGCCTTTGCAGTTGTGGCACAATAACCACTATCACCCATGGGTGGAATGAAGGAACAGTAAAAAAAACTATAAACAGCAATGGGCAAAGTCAGTTTGTAAAAGTATTTTCTCCAAAATCTCGTCCCCCTGATCCTGCCGTTGACTTACTGCTTTTCCAAGCACTGATCAAGATTTGTGCCCCTGGAAGAAACCAGCACAAAAGGAAGGAAGAGAGAGGAATAGAAGCTCAATTAGGAAACCGTTATAACCTGCAAAATGCAGCCACCGCATCCTATGGCTGGTAAACTGCAGATTACATTGCTGTTCTTAAATTGAGATACACATGAATTAAGTTCAACTACATTAGTAAAAATTGCTGAAAACTGGATCTAAATAACATCACGTTGCTAGAATTCTAACTGAAGGAGCCGATACCCGCAATTTATGCTCTTATGCTGCAATAAAAACAGCAGACTTTTTGCTGCACCCCCTTCACATAAATAAGGCTTCTTTCTTCTGCCAATAGTCTGGCTGGATGGAGAGCACTGGAAGTGACAGGCCCAGCTGCTGAGGAGGACTCTGGACAGAAGTGTTGGTTTCAGTCCCGAAAACAATAGCGAGACTCTAAGCGGCCGGGCAGAAAGCCTCCAAAATCCGTCTTTACAAGTGCTGAGCACAGCAGAGATGACTCCCGTTTAGAGGTGAATAAAAAAAAAAAAAAGAAAGAAAGAAACGCACATTTTATTTAATGCTGCTCTCGCAGTAAGTGAACATCTTACAAGTCCTTTTGTAACATGCAGGGTGTATTATATTGACATTTAAGAACATAAATCACGGAACGGCGAAACAAACCAAAGCTTTGTTTACGGCTAATAATTACAATGCGTGGGTAAGAAACAAGTGCAGCGCAAACCCTTTCGGAAAACAAGGGCTCATTGTGACCATTAAAAAGTGCCACAATCAGAAAAATGGCCCCAGTTTTGTCATGCAATGCACTCACATGGCGGCCTAACACAATGGGCCACTGAGAATTTCTACAATGTGACATTTTCAAAGGACTTTTTTTTATTTTATGAGTACCCTTTATTGAATACACATCAGATTAAGGCACAACACCACTTGAAAACACATTTGTCTTAGTTTTTATTTTGTTATACAGAACAATAAACCTAAAATGTAACCTTGCTTTTGCTGGCAAAGCTGAAGGAATGGTCGTTTAAAAACAGCATTCCAGTTCAGAAAAGTTATAGCGATGACACCTATGTGCCAGTTGTAGGTGTTTTTGACAGTGGACAGAGGATGGCATGGGCATTTTGACTGGCCAACACTTTCTGACTGACTGTTCACTGGCTGCCCAATACATCCCACCGATTGGGGTCGAAATAAAAAGAAAATATTCACCTTTAGGAGGCTTTATCATTTTGCTCAGGTAATAAAAGTAAATCTAAACATCCCTGCTGCTTATTCTTCTCAAACTCCAGATCTGCTATACAGTGATTACAAAAGGCTGATAGCAGTTCATTGTCAATACTCAAACAGCTTCGGGACAGTCCTTACTAATAAAGACAAAATGCAATTATGAACAAGCAAGTGTTACACTTTAAGGACAACCTTGTTTTTATTATTTAAACAGAATGCCCAATAATTGTAACCAGAAGTTCCTCATTCTGACATGCATGCACTGTACAATTCCTAATGCATTTCATGTTAATAACTAAAAAGGAAAAAAAAAGCAAAAAACTTGTGGACTTCAAAGCACTGAAGGGCATATTTACCAAACATTATCTAAATGTAATGCCTTCAAATTTAATAGTTTAATTTAATTTCACTCAAGCAAATTTTTCTCCTAATCCGATAATGCGGTTAGCATCTAACAGTGCCTGTGGTTTAAAAACAACCACATTGCCATCTTCTCGTCGTAAAATGCACAACAAGCAACAGAAAAGCCATTAAACGCATGTGACAAAAACCAGAGAAAGAAATATGTGTAGCAAATGTGTGTGTGACAACTAAACATGTGTAACAAATGCATGTATGACATCCGATGATATGGTCACTATAATAAAACACGCCTTAAAAAAACTGAACAGCTCAACCCAAGCAATGCTTGAAATGTTACGGATTTTCTGAAGAAGCCATATAATCATCAACAATTTGTGCTTAATATTAGTCATGCGTACCTAATAATCAGACAAAAAAAAAAAACAAAAACAAAAAACACGTACTAAACATAACCTTGACAGTACGTTAAAATCAATGGGATTCTGCAGGCAGGCGAGGCAGTAAAAGTGTTGCAGTTGCTTGTTGGGACTCTACAGGAGGGGCAGATGTCAATAAAAAAGTTTTCCTGTATAAAATGATTATTATTATTATTATTATTATTAATAATAATAATAAACAGAATGTATATCGTGCCAATATATTACATAAAACTGTACATTAAATAGGGGTTGCAAATGACAGACCGTGACACAGGAGGAGGAGAGGACCCTGCCCAGAAGAGCTTACAATCTAGGAGGTGGGGAAAGCAGCTCATACACAAAAAAAAAAAGTTGGTATACATCTAGCTTTACGTTTTGGACTTGTAGAGGTCCATAGGTCTGCTCCAAGTCACAATTTGGAGGAAACCATTGTACTAAGATATGTAGTAGAGAATATATCAAGGACCAAATTTAGAGAAAAGTTCAAAGAAACAGAAGTGTGCCCTGGATTGGATTGATTCCCGTGCACACAGCAGAAGCATTCAATTAAAAAGTATATCACATGCTCAATTTTTAAATGAGAAAAATATATCCTTGCAGTTGTATTTCTACTATTGTCCATGAACCTATACCACTTTATTGCCATTAAGAGTGAGACTCTGTTTTCTTCAAACCCAAATTATCTCTGCATAGACCACTTCGCCTGCTAAAACATGAATTAACTGAAATCATTTCCTCTTATTCACAATTTCATTTAGCAAACATTCTCTCATAGGTTGACAAAGATAAAATGTAAGATAAAATGTTTCCTGGTGAATGAACATCAAAGCTTCCCACACTTCTTTTCCTAAGAGGAAAGCATTCTACGTAGTAAGAAATCGTTTAAAAACTCACCCACTCCCCTGCAATGCATGAATTAAGAAAATGAATGGATTTGTGGACAAATTTGTCAGAGAACCATGGGTTTTGAAGAGGATGAGGGGAAAATCTTTGTAAATTTTAAAGCAGAAAGGCGCCTTCCATCATATTCTGAGTTCTGCTCTCACCCCCCGAGCTAATAGTTCAAGAACAGCTAGGTAAGCTTAAGCAAACCGATCAATAAAGACCACAGATACGATTCTGGAAGAAAAACCTACACAACATCACAAATATTAGCAGAGGATTTCAAATGAGCTAAATGGGCTTCAGCAGGTAGGTCAGTGTCTGATGGTGAAAAAGGGCAACTCAGAAGATTTGTATACTTCGAATCAAGTGGGTTTATAGCAACTGGTTCGTGAGCAACTGTCTGACCTTAATTCTGTTTTCCCCATACAGCAATTACAGACGCACAACGAGACACCGCATACTACCACAGCCTAAAGTATGACCCTAACCTCTCCCATTCACACATTTTGCACGTATGTACGCGGCTGTGAAAGATTGCAGCACTGGAATGTGTGGATAGGTGCACAGCTACAGCCAAGCATATTTACATTATGTATTTAAAGTTCATTTGCAAAGGTAATATTTATAATTTACACTAATCAACATGATTGCTTGAGGAATTTGCCTTGTTCATTTTTTGTTTAATTGGGCTAAATTGCAAGTAAGATGCAACTTCTGACATTACTACAGTACTAGGTACCTGGATATCAAGCAAATCCAATAAGTACAAACCTGGGTCAAGCAAGCAAATCAGAAAGTCCCTGAAATTGTCTTCACTTCCTCTTCTATGGACAGCGGTCATGTAAAAAAAAAAATGTCTCCCTTCTTGGATTTCCCGCTTTTTGTTTTGCTCACAGTGGTCACAAGGAGAAAAAAGGGGGTAAATCAGAGTATTAAAAAACTTTAAAATTAACTTTAAAGATAACAGGGACTGCTGATCCAGGGAACATCCGAATGCCTCATGGAATCAGGAAGGAATTTATTTTCCCCTGTTGGAGCAAATTGTGCCAGGGTTTTTTTTGCCTTCCTCTGGGTTAACTATGTCCATAGGGTTTTATATCTGGGATATGTTGAATTCCCTAGTGGTTGAACTTAATGGACTTATCTTTTTTCAACATAACTACTATGTAACTATGGATCTAATGTAAAAAATGGAAACATTGAAACCAAGCTTACCTTCAGTATGTATGACAATATTCTACAATCTAAGTTTTTAAGTTCCTACAACCGAAAGTATTGTGAATACAGAATACCAGATCTCATTTGATTGCCTGTTTCCTAAAAGTCTGCAGAATAGGTTCAAGCAAAGTTTCAGGCATTCCAGTACCATCCTGGTGCTTACAACAAGGAGCCTTTCATCTTTGGAGATGTGATGGGAAAACATCTACATTACTGCAACTGACCATGTAATTATAGCAAGCGGATCCTTCCACCTAGCATGTAGTGGTTTGATTTCGGCATCTTCAGAACAGATGTAGATAAAACTCACATTTTTTTTTCCAGGGGTTGAACTTTAAATGGAAGGTTTAAATATGACTGTTGCTTTGTTATGGACAGAACTTGCAAGATTTCACTGCATTTTACCTGGGGAATAATGGCCTCCCTAGTCCAGAATGGGTCTGCGAAGAATATGATGGTCTGGTGCACTAAAGCAGCTCCTGGTTTAAAAATTGGAAGCTTTGCAAGGTAAGTGTCTTACCCCTAGCATGTGTTTTAGGGTTTCATTTCACAGTGGAGTTTACCTTTAAACATAGCTGTGTTTAGTTTGCGTGCCAGTACTCTGGTTAGAATAAGACAGTCATGCGACAGCCTTTCAGGTAAACAGGGTGACAGGATAAACTACGTACACACAGAACAGACAGTGTGTTTTAGACGATGAGGCAGTTGCTATGACGACAGATGCTAATTAACCACATTCAGTTCTAAGGAGAAAGAGCCGGAGGGCAGACAGAACACTGTACATCTCAGATCAGGCACGGCAGAACATTTCGTGCAATCTCCAAACATCTCTCATATCTGGAATACCTGGGTATTAGCTTAGCTTGCAGAATGCCTAAGGAAAGACAACAATGTATTTTATTAATTTTCATCCAGCAACATTCTTTAATAGCATCAGTGAGACGACGGCGTTCGCCGTCCGTGTCCAGGAAAGAAAATGAAATCATTTGTACACGACTTCCCTGGGAATAGGATGGTTCCAAATAAGATTAGATAGCGTCTGATCCGAATGGAGTTTTGATCCCTTGCAATTCTCGGATATCATTTTCTGTCTTCCTATTTTTCTCAAGCCAGATATCTACAACCATCAGTAAATCACCAACAAGGGAATGCAAAGAAAGACACTATTGAACTTCCCTTGAATGCTAAAAAAGTAGTAGGGTAAAGAAAGGGGACCTTAAAAAATTAGCTGGGATGGTTTGGCTAAAGTTTACAACTGGATGCGGAAACCAAAGTTATGCCTAAAAGACAAATCCAACACTAAGAACTGAAAAAGTGAGGATTTGCTGCAGGATTCAGAGTCCATTGTGCCCAAGTAGTACCCTAAAAAAAAATGTACATTTGGTCTTGAATTCTATTTGAAAAATAGGAGTGTTCTTTGGCTCTGTTCCCTCATATTTGGATATTTGCACAGTGATATTATCTATGGCATATTTGCCTCTGATTGAGAGTCTCATCAGAATCTTTACTGAGATTCTACCAGTTCTCCTTGCTGGAGAGGCAGCTGAACCTAAGGAACTGTAATGCAAGGATCTCCCTGCTTCACCTGTTCCATAGATCAGAGCTTACTCTTCCCCTTCTAATCTTTCTTCTTTTTCCATCAGACATTGGGGGGGCAGCTCTGACATGAGAATGCCATGTTACCAAGATGGTCACCTCCACACAAACACATGAAGCAGGCATGGTAAAGCCAATATGAGAAATACTACCTTGCAGGAAGCCTACAGGTAATACAGATGACTAGTGCTTGACCTTGGTATTACTATTCTGAGCACAGATTCCCCCCAATGTGGATCCTCTAAAATTGCATGCTATCTGTAGACATGCTGACTAGTATATGCAATACCCAAGTTGTAGCAGCTCTGGCTATAAAAGTTATCCACATTGGTAATAAGGTCCAACATCAACTTGTGAACAATAAGTGCAGTTTTTGTCTATATCCAACTCCTTTACCATTTCTATCAAGCAAGCAAGTTAGCAAAAAAATTTTCTAATCTTTTGTCCTTGTTCCTCCTGTATATCCCAAGAGCTCTAATGGACCTAAAGTTCAACAAGTGTTAATATGTTTTACACCCTTCTGCTGTCCTTTAAACAGAGGTTGTGTCACACCTGTCAACAACTCAAAGCCACCTCCAGGTCACAGCATCCAAACATAGCTCTGGCAGTGGGACATGTGGATCTGGTCAAGGGGCAGGACGTTTGTTCAATCAGACCCACTGACTAGCTTGCTCATCCTTTGACAGCTCCCAGCTGACCTGTCACACGGCTGTGTTTGGATGTCAGGAGACGAGAGTCGATGACAGGTAAGCATGACACAACTTTTAGCATTGGCTTAGGTAAAAAGACGGCATGAGGGTGAAGGAGGAGACGGCATGAGGGTGAATGCAAAATCATTTTAGTAAGATTCAAGGCCATATTAAAAGTTCTCCTGGCTCGTATCTGTAAAAGACTTTAAAGAAAACATTGTAGCCAGGAGAAAGCAAAGTTAGGTGAATGTTAAGGATTCTATCTGTGATAAACAAGCCTTCTATTTCACCTCTTTGTTTTAAGCTACAGACATTTTAGAACCTGAGTATGTATAAGCCAGGTGTGCTCAGGCGTCATTTAAATTTAGATGCCGGTCAGGTTAGACCCAATAATGTAAATTCTGGTGCCTATGCAGTATTTGGTTATTTTCACAACTATGTGACTTGCGTCCCAATATTACAGTCTAATCACTGGAGGAAAAGACTTATGAAATGCTTTCTTCTGCCTGCAGTAGTCTGATGGCATTACCTCTGCCTAGGCAACTTCAACTAGAGCCATTTGAATAATAAAATATAATTCTGTGTGGAAATCGGGACAGATAATGTGCAGGAGCAGTCCCCTTTTTGTCGGCATGTTTGTCTCTGTAGTTCTCAGAGTGCAACTCTGCTGCCAGGTAAATAATTAAAACAAGCCCACACCTTCAGTAACTTGATCTAAAGCTGCCAAAGACAAACAGCTGCTTTAATGTCACCATTGCCGGAGGGCCCAGCAAGGTGTTCCAGTCCCCCCTGGCAAAGACGTTCATACTGATTCGGCAGGTCAAAGTAGTTTATCAACAAGCACACCTCAAGGAAAAAGCAACATTTCTGCTGGGCTGTCATTTGTGTTACACAACACCTCGCCCATGTTCCTCCCACCATCACAAACATGATTTTCAACAGAAACTCTTCTACAGATCTTCCTGGTGCACAACATACAATCTAATGAAACATTTACATTTTATGAACATTATTAATGCTGTGGACAAAAGTTCAATTAATGGTGCCAATCTGGAACAGTATTAGAATTACATCCAGTGGTTGGTCTTTTTGAGAATGTTTTGAGAGCGTTCTAGTGTTCTATGTATGTTTTGAGAGCGTTCAGCGTGAGTGTTCTATGTATGAAATGTAATGGAATTGTAATTCAATGTCGTCCACTGGTCTGTCATGTTGGAGGTGAAGTGTTTTATGTAGTTACACAATTGTATTATATTCGTGTCCAGCAGTCGTGTTGGAGGCGTAGTGTTCTATGTGTAATATAATCATGTCAGAAGTGCAGTGCTCTGTGTAGACTATAAAATGGATTACACAGAATATACCTCTATCCTAAGGCATCTGCATAATAAATTTAAAAAAAATGTTTTGTTAAGCATTGCTATTAATTTTTCTGTAGTTAATTATCTTGCTTCTATTTTTGCTAGGCTAAGTTATGTTTGCTACACCATATAAAATCTGTTGCCCCATTCAGGCCTTTATGTTCTGCATTATACAAAATACAAAATTTGTTATCAATCTGAATACAATATGAAAGAACTAGTTCCCTTATCACCAGCAACAAGCATTCAATTCCTTGGCAATGGGTGGTGTTGAAGTCCTGGGATATCTGAAGAGTCTGGGAGGTGACAGTATGCCTAGGCTAACCCGATACTGGCAGGTTAGAAAAGACAGAAGATCCCGCAGCCACCTCTGTATAAAATACATCAAGAGCAGAATAAAGTGATGTGTTAAAGGTTACACTGTAGCAGCGGTGGTCTGATTCGTAGAAGATACTTTAGGAAAAGACTTCACAGGAATACCAAGCATATGTCACAAGTGAGAAAAGCAAACTGAAATCCTATTACATTTCCCGCCGATTCTGCTTTGTGCCCTTCACCTTCCCTACACGTCTGAAATGAAGAGGCCAAATGGAACTTTGTTCTGATAATTTACTATGTTACACATCTAAAGGCAAGGTGATTTCCTTAAGGTCCTCAATTAGCTTCATCTGTCTAGGGTAACAGGCTCATGTGCAAGGATGAATAAAGCTTGTACTGTGGTGAAAAGTAAGGAATGGAGTTTCATTATAGAAACTGTCCATCATTTGTGAGATATACACACACACACTGCACTTTTTCATTTTTTCTTAGGATTGTAATTTTTTGCCTCTTTGCACACCTAACAATTGTGTTTACTGTGATCCTATAGAGAAATAATACAAATGCATGTGAATCCTGAACTCCTAGATTGTAAGCTCTTCAGGGCAGGGTCCTCTCCTCCAGTATCACTGTCTGTATCTGTCTGTCATTTGCAACACCTATTTATTGTACAGTGCTGCATAATATGTTGGTGCTATATAAATCCTGGTAATTATAATTAATAATTTGGCACCCCTGTTTGAGTTAAACCAATTGAAACATCTTTTAGAATTTCATAGGCATTCCTAATCATTTGTATTTCCTTCCCTTTTCATAACTTAACTCTAATAACATTGGTTAAAAGAAAAAGATAGAGCACTGGAGGTTATTATTATTATTATTGTTATTAATAATTATTATTAAACAGGATTTATATAGTGCCAACATATTACGCAGCCCTGTACAATAAATAGGGGTTGCAAATGGTCAGCTTCGTCCTTCTGCAGCATCTATGTGTTGTATACTTCCAATAGCGAGGTTTTCTGCCGTAATTCCCACCTGGGAAATTTGTATCCCAGTTCCATCTCTATAAAATACTAAACCCCTCAGAATGGGAACATTGGATATGCAGACCTGTTGGACATGCCTAAAAGGCTAGGGATCCATGTAAATCACCCAAAATCTTAAGTTAAAACATTTGGTTTTGCAGCTTTGGATAAGAATATGAAGGGTCAGAACTCCATCAGGAACAGGGTAGCTGAGCTCTCATGGTTGCCAAAAAATGTACCTGATGGGCCTCACCCAAAAAACCCACCCTTTTGCGCACAGAAATTTAGCAGTGAAATGAAAGGCGTTAAAACACCTGCCACCTGAAGATTCGAAGCAACACAATTTAGCTGTTAAAACATCAAAGGGAAGAATGCTGCTGAACAGGAACTTTCCGTTGGGGCATTACACCCACCCCAATGTTACTGTAAATCAAGTGACATTTGTCTTCCATTTTTACAAGTTCCCAAACCAGCCTAAGTCAGCTGCCAAATGCAAGAACCCCTTAAACCCCTAGGTTTCGTTAAATATGACGTGCATTAAACATTTTTATTTTATTTTTATTTTTTTTAAATTCCAACTACGGCCATGAAGCAGTACATTCTCAACACTCCAGAGCAGATCAGCCCCCATTCACGGTTGAAGCCCTACATTTCCTGCATGTTCACGGTTATGGTGGAGCTCTGGATTTAATGCTTTCAGTCACTGGCCTGGTAAAGAAATATATTTCTGACACTTTTCTGACACTGAGCGCATGCATCTTTAGGGGTGTTACAGCCAACCTATAAATATTTTTAGAAAATATGCCAAAAATGGAAGCCTGTGCATTTCTAACGACTGGTGTACTTTAAATAGCGGCTACAGCAAATTAAAAATATTTAAAAATAGATTTTTATATTGAAATAATGCCTAAATCACTCTCATGTAATCCAGTGTGGCAGAAAAAAAAAGCACTAACAGTAAAAAACAAAAAAAAGGACACTTTATGCTATGGCTACATCACTGTCCAAATAACAGAGGTGATTTCTACATGCAACTGTGCTGCAGCAGCAAATCTGGTTTTTCTGTTAGGCATGAGTAAAGATCAAAATACGGCTTGAACAGTATTGCAAATCCAGTGTCCTCACCGGACCCTTTTAGCTGGGCGAACCTCCTGGCATTTTTCAGTAACCACCTGGCTGTTTTTGCGTGGTTACTGATCAGTTGGTTCGCAATACAGAGGCTGCCACCCACCTACAATTTCTTCCCATGCAGTATATAAAAAACAATTGTGTGTTGAAAACTGAAATGATTTATTAGGTAGCATAGGGCAGCAAGTAATAGTGGGTATCTAGTGTGTAGATGCGCAAAATGAAATCAACACATCTATGCAACTCTTGCAGGTGTAATGTCCCTTTAAAATTTGGCAAAAAAACAAGCCTACCTTGCTTATTAAAGCAACAACTCTGCCCTTGCTTCAGCAAAATCTAGGTAGTAATGTTAGCCCACCCCAGACCTCTAGGCTCCACTTATCCACATCCATCTCTGTCCTGGCTGCCCCAACCACCTACACTCACACTGTATACAGGGAACAGGCTCTTGGGAGATGTAGTTCTGTAGGCATGCCTACACCAATAAGATCTGATCTAGAGTTCGTCATGCATCCCGATTGCAGCAGCTGCCCAATAATAGTTTCACAAGCCTATTGGTGGAAGCAGTTTCTTTCTATAGGAAGGTAAAGGGAAACAATAATGCAGAGATATGTTGCAGATGAAGAAAGGGAGGTTTAGGGATACAACTGGGTCATGACTTCACAAATCCTTTAATTAGATCAAGTAATTTGCATATCAATAGCCCAGCCCTTCAATAGACGGAAATGCTAAGTTCTATTTTAAGATCTAAATGTTCCTGCTATTATAAACGTAAGGGCCATTTTATTAGAGTTATCATGAGGGCAAAAAGTGAACACACCCCGTCAAGACCTCATGAAAATGCTCTTTCCACTAACTTCAAAGACCCCATTCTCCTTAATGGAGCCTTCTGATTTCTGAAGTGGACAGGCTGTGCCCAGCTCCAGTTACCTCTAATCCTTTTCACCTTTATATTTAGTATTATTAAGTTCTCAGCATTTCACTTCTGTCTTTTTTTTTTTTACTAGCTATGATAAACACGTCTATGATTTTTTCTTCTTTTTTTAAATAAATATCACCTTACCATTGCTGCACCCTATACAATTACCGCCGGGCTGGATCAGGTGTCTGTGATACAATTTGTCGATGTTGCTGAGAGACACAGAGGACAATAGCAAATGTGTGTACAGTGATTACAATAACACATGACAGAGCACGCAATGCAATACCTCGCATCTGCTATTTGCTTACTGAAAATGACATTTCTGAACGCTCAATATCCTGGAATATTTCAGGGTAATAAACGGCTTTCTTACGGCGCACAAACTATTTGGGGAATTCGGCCTTGCTATTGAGAAGCCAAGTATGCCAAATTTGCTGTAGGATCTGAACCTATGTTAATCAATACATCTCTTTTTTTTCTCTCCAAGTTTAAAAGCTTTACTATCTGCATCTTGACTGGTCACATAATGCAGTCACTTCCACGTTCATACAATTGTGAATTACGTCTTACGCAGAGGTTTTAGTACTCCCAGGCTTAGCGGATATCAATGCCGCCACATATGTACTAGAAGCCACCGGGGCCACACACCTGAATCCAAACTAAATAGAACTACAGCCTGCTATTTGCTGCCCACTTAATTTACATGCACCTGCATTTACAGTTTTCCCCTACGGTAGTCATGTATCATTGTATTATCTTTTATTGATTGGACAAAAATGTTGAATTGAACAAAACAATTCTATTTTTGATCAGATATGGCAGCTCTCTCTCAATTCCAATGAATTCTTCTCTCTGTGATCTGCAGTGTCAGAGAAGGGATAATTGACTATATGAAAATCGTAAGTGTGCTGCTTCACCAACCTGTTAGATTGTAAGCTCTTCTGGGCAGGGTCCTCTTCTCCTCCTGTGTCACTGTCTGTATCTGTTTGTTGTTAGCAATGTACAGCTAACAGCTTGTTAGCAATGTGCAGTTTAATACAGCTCTGCACAATATGTTGGTGCTATATAAATAATAATATAAACGCTTTCTATAGCCGTCTTATGTTTATCCTTTCTTTCTTCCTGTAAGCAGGGTTAAAGTGTTGGTCTGTATACTGCAAAAAAAAAGAAGCCCTACTACCTGGCTTCTGACCCTACTGCTCCCAAGGGATATCAGGTTGAATGACATTGGGATAGATTTGGGTCTCTAGATTGGATCTCATTTTGGTTACGATTAATTGATCGACCAAAAGAAGAAGAAAAAAAGGATTTGCACAATAAATTTGAATCATTTTTATCTAATTAATCACAAATATTACATAGTACATGGCTAGCTTTAGAGCGACAGTAAATGTTCAGTTCCAGGAGCCACTTCATCTAGATAAAAGACAGGTGGCTGCTGGGCTACATATTACAGAGACTTATTAACTTACATGTGATTTATAATTGTTGTCTTTACCCCTAGGATTTATATATCTGACATGTTAAATCTCAAAATTAAAATATGAAAGAAATATGGCCAATGAAAGAAAACCTTTAATCCAAAATTGTAGCCATGTCTTCCTCAAATATGCGTTTCATGGAGTCCCTTTACTGGTTTTATTAGGGACTTTGAGACATATTTCATACATTGGGTGCAGGTTTTTTTAGGTCTACTTGCTGTTTAGATTTGCAGAGGGTTGAATACGGGAACAAATCTGTAGGTTTAGCTGTTGCTTTGTGTTGTATGAAAAAATGTGTTGGTTTAAAAAATAAAAAGCTGGTGTAAATGTCAATTTTTAATAAAGTTATGCTAAAACCAAGTTTATCACAAGCAACTGTTGGTATTAATATAATATTATTATGGTTATAATTTTAACATCCTACTTTTTTTAATTCTGTGTTGCTTATTATTGTTCATCTCCTGCAACATTGTCGATGCTCCTTCCTGTCTACATGCACTTGCATTGCTCCTCCTGGGACACAGAAGGAATCACATATTTTATTATTTTATGGTTTATATCTATATCATTACCATGGCACAAAACCTTTTTAAATAGAGTTGCCAATGCTAGAATGCTATTTCAGTATGTCTCTCACCGTGTCTAATTCATCTGTCAGTCTACTTGATGAACAGACTCCATGCACCTGTTAAACCTTCAGCACTGTGCAACAGTATTCCAACACATGAAGAATGTCCCAATTACAAGTATGGGGTTTGCTTTTGCTGCATGTAAGGGCCATTTGTTCAGCTATTCAACAAAGGCTTTCTTATTGATTAATCAGTGTGGAAATGGCATTATAGGCCAAAAATGATCTTTACAAAGCACAAATACCTCTACCCGACTGGGCCAGTCTCTTGAGGGAAATGGGGGCTTTTTGCAAGTTCCCTAACCGATGAACACTTCAGACCAAATTTATTTTAGCCCACATGGTACATAAAATGCAATTTTAATTTTGACCTTTTCTTCCAAAAACTATACAACAATGGGTTCAATAATTCAAAGAGAATCACATTTTTTGTTGCCATAGCTATTCAAAGATTATTCAGTCACCTACCCCATTATTTAATTCCAAAACCCCCAAGGGATATTGATACCCCTTGAACGGTTCACAAAGAGAATATTAGATTGTAAGCTCTCAGATCGGAATGAATCAAGATTCTCTGTAAACGTGTCTGCAGTATACAAGGCGCCATTCACAGTAATCAGATTGAAACAAAGCCAAAGGAATGCCTTTCACTTCATCATTACTAAAGCCATAAGAATTCTGATTTACAGAACTCCAATTTAATCGATTTCCCACCACCTGCCTAACTTGCATGAAAAGACAGCGTCAGTGCACTGCACTGTACAGCACTACGTAATATGTTGGTGCTATAATAATCCTGTTTATTAATAATAAAGTCTGAATGTGAGCACAGTTTCTTTAACTCACAGCAACCATTCAGCTCTTAAACAATTTCTGATTGGCTGCTATGAATTACTGCACTTTGCTTGAACTCCCTGCATTTGCACATTGCAAAATCACATTTCCTTTTCTTGTACATAATGCCAGCTACGATACCATTAGAACACACCAAAAAAAAGAAGGATATTACATCTAAAAATAAAAAATATTAAAAAAGCAAAGCTTAGGATAAGCAGCAAACTGCAAGAGCGATACCAGAGCAGGCATTGTGCGGTAGGCAGCCCTACTCCAATTTAATTGCAAATCAAAATGTGGAAGAGCAGAGATCAGTTAATCTCCAGACCCCAGCAATCCAGCAGGGCCTACAAACTTTCTGCCAAGAGCAGCTGAGTAGCATCAGCCTGAGTCTATATTTTTTTTTTTTCCAGACATTATGTTCCATTTGGCTGCTGAGGTCACATGACAGCTGCAAACTAAAAGCCTAGAGGATTGCTGCTGCCTTCAGTCCACACTGACAGCCTGGAAGAGCCTTGCACACCAAAGAGAGGAGGGGTGGGGGGCGGAGGGGATCTTTCCATTACATCATCCAGCCAGCACCGGGAAGGGGGGGCCAGTTTGGAGCACAGCTGGTGGCAGCCGCAGTACCATCTGCTTTCCCCTCTACATTGAGCGCTGTTTTCTCTGCAGGATCCTACAGTTACTTACTTAGGAACTAAAAAACTTGTCTGCAAGAGCGGCAGAATAAATCTGAGGAGCCATTTATGGAGAGCGATGGACAGGGCTGCTGAGCTCTAATATAAAATGCCCGGGCTGCTAACCTAAAATAATCTATCCTCATTAACCTTATTTATGCCATTTAGCAGCTCCAAAACCACTTATTAATTCAAGGAAGGATAAGAGAATATACCGTTAATGCCCAGGTAACAAATATCTTACAAAGAGGAAAAACAGAACGGGACTTTAAAGGCAAAATATTTACATCCAACAGTTTAGGATTAAATGATAATTTTATTATATAATACAATAATTTACATATAGTAAAAACAATAAAATCATAACAAATAATCCAATGAAGAAGTCTCAATTAATGTTCGACGCGTTTCATAGACAAAGTCCACTTCATCAGGATTAATTGATGTCTATAAATTACATATAAACACACATGGATATGGATGCTATGGATTTTCTAAAATATGAGTATTATATGTAATTTATAGATCTCAATTAAGTTCCTGATGAAGTGGATTTTGTCTATGAAAACAATATTGAGACTTCTATATGGGAATATGTTACGGTTTTATTGTTTTAACTATATGTAAATTATTGTATTGTATAATAAAATTATGGTTTTATCAAACTGTTGCATGGAAATATTATGCCTTAAAAGTCACATTCTCTTTTTCCTCTTTGTAAGATATTAGTTCCAAAACCACACCTGAGGAGATAAAGGATTGGTAGAACTTTTATTTTTCCTTTGCATTTGCTAAGCTTCTTTGCCTAAACTGAAGCAGAAGGATGTGCTGGTCACGTTTGCACCATTTCTGTCGCTACAAAAACTCTTTGCTGCTTGGAAACGACGGCCAAAACATAACTCTGTCATGGGGAGATGTTTACGCAACAAAAGTGTTTTCTTTTTTCAGTCTTTTTAAATGTTATATTTAGGTTTAGTAAAAACATTATAAGACATTCTAAAGCCATCAAAAACATCAACAAAAATATAGGTAAAGTTATGCTTTGCAGTGGATGTATCAACACATATGAAATTCTATATTTAAATTTTAGTTTATCTGATGTTTTCCGAACCAAATGCCTTATTTTGCTGCTAAAGGATATTGTAATGAAAGTAGGATTTCATACTCCTAACTTTATTCTGTCAGCAGAGACAAGACATCCATGTCCTCCCTGCATTTCACACCAGCACCTTTCACATAACGCATTTCACACCAGCTGTGCTCCAATTAGAGAAGCGCTACAATGAAGATTCCGCAGAAGTAAAATGCGTTAGCAGGAGGAGCATATATGATGTGTGCCTCTAAACACAAAAGGGACATGTATGGTGTGTCGCTGCTTATAGATTAAAATATTTGTACACAGAGATCAGTGGTGAGCAGATTCACTACTTTTATATGTAAATATTGTGGAGAAAAGATGGCACCCTGAGGTTGGCCTAATCATCAGTTGGAGTAAAAGTGGTACGGGACCCTTAAAATTGTTTCAAGCAGAGAAGATGTTTGAATAAGATTTAGCAATAGAAGTAAAGGGAATGAGGGTAAGACTTGTTATTTAGAAGACCTACACCCTAAATGGTGAAAATTTTAGATTTAATGAATTCTTGTCAAAGTTTGTTGAGAGATATGTGGAGTCATCAACGTCTATGACATCCTCACACAAATATAGAAGGCACAAGAGCATTAAACAACTTTGTTTTTCAGCCTTACTCTACCTCATGTAGCACTTTGACCCTTAAACCACTTCAAAACAGCATTCACGACTTTATTCCTTCTAACATGACTTCATTGCAAGTGATGTTTCTATTTCAGTACGAAATAGGAGGCATTGGGGAAAAGGTCTGCTAATTTGAGATAGGGGTGTGCATTTTATTACTTTGTATCCTCCTGAATTTAGTGTCGAAAATATTGCATTTTATTTTTTATTGTTCATCAAAGAAAGGATGATTCTTAAATATTTGAAACATTACAGAGGGCAGCTTTCACTATTTGACGAGGTATGCAGTATGTGTACCATAGACAACCTATATATTAATTCTGGCCATCTATAATTCTGAGGAGAATTAAAATCCAGGGCAGTAGAAGTGAACACGTGTGACATGATTCAATGGGGATCCACCCACGGAATGAAAACAAAGAAACTAGGTTACCTATTTATAATTCTTGTTACACAATTGTCAGATGCCTGTCTTCCAATGACATAAAAGCCTCTCAATATCAGAGGCGGATTCAGCACACTCGAACACCTAGCTCAATAGGCAAGAGCTGACGTGTCCTCATTTATTACAAATTAACATTTTCACCGATCGGTAACTAAAAACACACAGTGAGGGGTATAGTGCATCAAAGAACATCAGTGTTCTATTAAGAAGGGACTCACATATGATGAACTATAATCAGTACCAAGACCTTAATGTGTTGTTCAATATACCATTTAAATGTAAACTTCATATACAATGCACTGTTAAAAAGATTTTGTGACCAAGACTTCCCTTAAATTCCAATTACCATTGGATTACTTGCTACACGGAGACATGGACAGAGCAGGACAGGCTTTCTTCCTGTAAGTTTGTTCTTAGTGTTTAATGGACAGTCCTACTCAAAGCAAATGTTTGAGCACTGCTGCGCAGTAAACTGCAAGTCACTGACACTGAAGAAGCATGTGTAAAGAAACTTGTGGAAATGCATAGATTTCTCAGAAATATTGGGGAAAGGCTTTCAAGAAGAATGGATGTTGTTCTAGCAATGGGATGGCTAATAAACTCATAGAAGTGCGATGATCAGGTATTCAAAGACTTTTGTCCAAAAAGTACAGGGACATGACCAAAGGTCAACCATTTTCCCTTCCATTTAAAGAACTTCCTAAACCATCCACAAATACAAACAGCTTAGGACTTGTTAAAAAGTTTTTTGTTTAGACCAGAGGCTTTCTATAGAAAAGTCTCCTGGATTTCCTTAATGGATTGGAAAGAGTGGGGGGAAAATAAACATGTAAAAAGAGAACTATCCATACAAAAGCTCACACCTTTTGAAGGGCTAAGCTCCGTAGCTACTAATCTTTTTTTTTATACAACCTTATCATGCTTGATTCAGGTTAGAAACCCAGCATGTGGTTGGGGAAAATATACAGTCTATACTGGCAGGAAGGGCCATATTTAGGATATCGGACTGCCAGAGATGCACAAGAATAGTGTTATAGCATTTTCTTTAGCTTTTTTTTTTTTATCTACTGCACCACTTTCCCTCTATAGTTTTTTCTTGCCAAATTTAGCCAGAAATAAACAATGGGAGTGTCCAGAGGAAAATTAAAACAATTCTATTTCTATAAAACCATTCTAGAACTTGATGTTGCCTCCTCTAAACCTGCTTCTCTAGCTATTGGCCTGAGAATGTCAATTTGGTAAATACAGTTCCTGCTAACAGGTTCACTTTAGAGATGGTAAGAGGAAGGCCCAGTCAGAATATACGTCTTCATTTTCATTCACAAATGATTTACTAAACCTAATGTGTAACATGACAGCGTCAGCTGCTGGCAGACTTACCATACATTTTGCCCTCGTCGGATAATATAATTTTTCTTCTCCCACACGGTGGGTAGATGGCTAAGGCTTCCTGAAAGCTCTGCTCTATATCCGGGCTCCAGACGCCCTCCGCGTCATTGTCCATAGGTTTATCAGCCGAATCGCTCATCCTTTCAATGTCCTCGGCAGGACTTTCGCTGCCGCTCCAATTACTGGGCTCCATGGTTGCGGTTGGGTGATCCAAGCCGAAGCCTGGATGCCGGACAGAGAGAAACCTGGAAGTGAAGAAGGACAGGATATTAAAATACATTGTAGCGATATCACACTCATGTTAATCCGTACAGTACTGCTCGCCAGTAATCTTTCAAGGAAATAAAAGCTTTTAGTTCCCCCCCATACCCATTTACCAGGCCGTTCTGTTGCTCTGTGCCAATTTGCAGGATTTTTATTGCATTTCACTGACGATAAATTAGGAAAAGAATTTATTTTCTGCCACCAAAATTCTCATTTAAAGGGGGAATGCCATATACAATCTCAGGTTGGTATTTACAGCATATTAGTGTATTGCTGCTAAATGCATCTTTTTGGTTCTTCTTGATGGAGAGTTTGGTACTTTTGAAAAAATGACCATTCCAAATTATTATGGAAAATAAAACCCCCAACTTTTACAAAATTTTAGATAGTGCAGAATGCAGCTAGAGACCCTGTCAGGTTTTAGCCTGTGGTTCTCTAGGGATATATTTCCACTTAATAGCTTTCCTAAGAACTAAGGCTGTCATAGCATGACATATCCAGGGTTACAATTTTCACTTGCTGGATTTCAATGAAAATAACAGTCATTTGTTTGCTTAGTGGAAGCATTATCACTCCTAAGAGATGGGTAATATCACAAATATGGCACAAATATCACAAAGATGGCATTGTGGCTGCCGTTAGCACAACATTAGAAGCATTCGGAAAAAGAGAAGAAAAAAAAAAAAAAAAAAGATACATTTTCCTTTCATTACTTGTCGAAACCAGCAGTGATGGGAAACCTCCTCAATAAAGACACTAAAGGCACAATAATACCTGATTGAGTTAAAACTGATGATAATTTTTTGATGCCATTTGTTTAGAGACACTAAGAGAAAAATCACACGAATAAGGTCACAAAGTAAAAACCTGAAAATGTTTACTTGCTCTCCAAGTGTTAAAATGATTGTTTTTATAAAACACTGCAGACTTTAAAGAAGTGACATGCAAAAAGCTGCTCAAGGAATTCACAGATCTTACATGCATGTGCACCTAATAAAAAAGAAAATAAGTAAAGATTTGTGACGAGGAAATCTTGGCATTTCTGTCAGGAGAAGACATGGGTAGTTTTGACATAAAGACCAACCCAGTGACCTGTAAAATGTTCTCCTGTTATAACAGTCACCTCGTAGCATCTGCAAGTGACAGTTGCTGATAAGAAGGCAATGAAGTGAAATTAGCAGCATATGTTGCATGTGGAGTGTCAGTATGAACGGAACCAATCTGCCGACACATAAGCAGAGAGCTCTCGAAGCTGGGGCCTTCCAGCTCATCAGCCCCAGCCAAATGTAAATCTCTCGCATAGCCTCCTCCAGCTGAGCACCAACATTGCTGCTGCAAACCCTACAAACCTGATGGTGTGGCTTTCGACTGCAACCTGTTCACATTGTACAGACAGCCATGCAGCTGCAACAAGTTATATGCTGGCAGAGTAGTAAGAAAAAAAACGAATTTTGCTTATGCAAAATGGCTGGGGAGTAAATGATCAGTAGGGACAGATTTAGAAAAAGCAAACAAATTTTGACAATTATAATTTGCTTTATGATTTGTTGTTCATTTATCAACCCGTAGCATCTGAGATAAATGCAAATGGAGACTGAATAAAGAGCGAGTAAACGGGTCTCGTGGCAAGACCACCAGGGTTTTTTTTTTATTGTAAATGAAAGAAAATCTAAGAACTTGTGAAATTGTATTTATAGGTAAGGCTTTATCTATTATTATTATTACACAGTATTTATATAGCGCCAACATATTACGCAGCGCTGTACAAAGTCCATAGTCATGTCATCAATTGTCCCTCAAAGGGGCTCAGAATCCAAATCCCCTAACTTAGTCATATATCTTTAATACAGGGATATAGTATATAATATTATAGGATTTACTTTAAACCAAATATTTCCTAGGACTATATTCAGATAATCTTGATACCTTTGTAGATTTTTGCACAGGTTCTAGGTTACAAAACAAACATAGTTTTAGTCCAAGTTGCTGTTTGCACAGGACCCTTCACTCTATACATATCAACGTACAACCAAAGAATCAGATTTGAGTGACACAGGTTTGTATCTTCTCAATATTGCACAACAAATAATGTACCGGTATTTCCTCCATAGTGAGGACACCCATATGAGCGTAATAGCTCTGTAAAGTTAAGTGAGTATTTTGTTCCTATAGAAGACGACAGAGGATGTCCACAGCTGAAGTTAATCCAAGTATCGCATCGCTGGGCTGCATGACTTCATTAAGGCTTTCACCTGTTCCTGGCATTTACTGCCCATGTCAGCAGTATATAACACTCTATTAATACACACCAGGGTAAAATCATTGTAATCGTTCAACTAAGCGGTATAAAGAGCGTCTAAAGTAAGAACTGTTTGTGTGGATCTTTAACAACCAATCAAACACAGCGAATCTGTCTCAAATTCAAAGTGCTTAACTTATAATAATCATTAATGCATTAGCACGTAGTTCCCTGTATCCTCCAGAGCCAAAAGCATTTTACATGAAGCACGGCATCTATCTTGAAAAATCTTGCACCTCCCTCGATCATCCCATTAGTAACCCATCTATACCTTAGTGAGGCTCTTGTTTTGCAATTAAAGTACGTTTTTATATCTTCACTGTTTCCAATTACCTTCTATTAACATGATTACTAATGCTCAGGCCTTTAATGTTAAATAATTATTCTTTTTTCATTGTTCTAGACCCGTTTCTTAAACAGGGTTCTGTGGAACTCTAAAGCTCCTCCAGAGGTTGCAAGGAGGTCTTTTTGGCCATCTATAAGCAATTTTCACTTGCTGGATCTTCAATAGCAATACCGGTCATTTGTTTGCTTAGTGGAAGCATTAACACTTCTAAGAGATGGGTAATATCACAAAAAAGGCAAAAATATCACAAAAGTAGTTGTGACTACTGTTAGCACAACATTAGATCATTTTTTCAAACAGTACTCTAGATCAGTTTCTCAAACAGGGTTCAGTGGAACTCTAAAGCTCCTCCAGAGGTTGCAAGGAGATCTTTTTGGCCATCTATAAGGGTGATATTCTTCTCACTGATTGACTAATGAGATCTAAATGTTGAAGCCAGCTATTCCTATCTAAACTTATGCTTTTATTTATTTGTTTTTTTAAAAAGACGTAAGTTACTGAATCCTGTAACACAGGGGTCAGCAAAGTTTTTTGGCTACTAAGCCATTTTAGGAGGTCAAGAAGGCACACATCAGGCCGGACTCTCTCTCGAGTCCCGAGCTGATGGCTTTGCCCCCCAAAACGAACGCCCCTGAAAGGAAATCTCTCTCCTACGCAATGTATACGGAGGTGAGGGAATGTCCCCTTACCCTGGCGGCAGTAAATGGGGAAGGGAGGCATAACAAGGAGGCTCAAGAGCCGAGGCTTGCCAACCCCTGCCAGCCAGGATTAGGCTGGGTCGACCAGGGGGGCGTTAGGCCGGACTACTGGCTAGGCCGTATCTGGCCTAAAGACCAGAGTTTGCCTAACCGTGCTTTAACCAGGTACAGCCCCGGAGGAAGGTGAAAAACACACAAGATATGGCCTTAAACCTCAGAGCATTATCCGTTCAAAAACTGACTTGTGACCTGTAAATTATTTAACATTGCTATTGTACCCTCCCACTTCCTTTAAGATGATGTATCTTCAGCTTTCAACAGATTCCCCGTACAATCAAACTGTATTATCGATGGAGGTTGCAGGGCCAAAGTCTCACAAGATTTTATGCCTATTGGATTTTATGCCATATTGGATACGGATGTAGGCGGAAATTCTAACGATGCGTCTGCATTTAATGACCGGTGATTGAAGGTTCTTCACTCTTGCTTAGACAAGTAGTAAGAGGGGGTCTATTTACATTTATCTATTTACAGGTTACAGAACATGATCATTAAAAGCAATTGTGAAATGTATAAAAGGGTCGAAAGTACAATAAATTGTAACAAGTCAAAAACACCCGTTTTTCCTTTAGATTCTGTGAGATCTCCGCACACCTGCTGGGCCAATTTCAAGAAGCTCTCACCATTGCCACTGGATTTGCATTCACTTTATATTTTAGAAAACAAGGACCTATAACACACAAAGGTGAATGGAAACACCCAGGAAATATGGGATCTCACTGATGGAAGATCCAAGAAGCCAGATTCTATCACTTGAATACCATTTTCGAGTAAACTGACCTTTGGAAAGGTTTGAATGCAACATCATTCTCAGCATTTTATCATCGTAATTTCTGTATCTAGATGAATAAAAGTGAAAGGCCGAGATTCAATGAACATACACACTTCTACACAATAATGCATAATAGACAGTATCCGAGGGTCGGGTCAAAAAGAAGCAGAGATAAGGTTTCCTAGCCAACGCAAGAATCGCTGCAAACGATTTTAGCAAATTAGTGAAAACACTGTACCCTGCGAGAGGCAGGCAGGTAAATAGGACAGCGGTATTTTAATTAACACATCTGATTTCCCGGCTTAAGGAAAAGTCTGAAGAGAACTCATTAACACCTTGAGTACTGAAGGATTCTTTAATGACTGCGGCGCTGCAGACCTGCAATCTATAAATATCCCTGAGGATTAGAGACCCATCCAGCAAGAATTAGTTCCTTTGTTACTAAAGAGACAAATTTGCTGTACAGCCGGAAAACAAGCTAGTGTTCCATTAATGATCCTGTAAACCTATAACACAGCTTATTATAAATTGTGCATAATAAATCAAAGAAATACTTCTCTGATAATAGTTACAATGTATCACTATCAAAAAACCTTTTTTGTTTCAGATAACTTTCAGAAGTACGATCTAAAACCAAGCTGCTGGCCAGAATACCGCTAAATGGCAAACTCCGAGTAGGGAAGGTTGAAAGTTCTAATTTTTGGGGCAATGACAGAAACAGTTTGCCCAGTTTTAACTGAATTGGGATTCTATACAGCCAATTCTGTGATACGTACACGCCGCCATACTGCATAGCCCTACATTTGACTTCAGTTTATCCCAATCCAGATAGGAAGGTCAGCATGGTCCTTTACCAACCCCTAGATTCTCATCACACTGACTAATGGCTAGGAGTACCCTTGCATATATATATATATATATATATATATATATATATATATATATAT